>NW_009195676.1:0-13154 GCF_000690835.1 Fulmarus glacialis | reverse complement strand
GAGTTTTTCGGAGACGACTTCGTTTCAGTGTATATATACATAAAAGTATATATGCAAGAATCTGCTGAGATACCTACATCCTAATGATCAAAAAACCTATTTTTATTGTTTAGGAAGTTATAAAGCCACCTGATTTTCATTAAGGATTTTACAGTCATTATGAACATGTGACAGTTAACAGAATCTGCTTTTGCTGACACCTGTTAAGAGAATAGAGATAACCTTGAGTATTTCTCTCTAAACATAGGCAGAGAAAATCAACATTGTGAGAAAAATAAGATAGAAATAGATTAATTTCTGCATATTTTATGTTTTGTGTCTACTTAGCATGTCTTAAATTTAAGCACCATGTACAAACAACAAGAACAAAGTTATTGCCATGTTAGATAAAATTCTATGTTCATCTAATTCAATACTTTGTTTCCAACAAATAAATCTGTTGATAACCTGACTCCGATACTAATTTCTTTTAATAATAAAACAAAACAAAAAAAAACTATTTGATATCTTAAAGGATAGTTAATATCTCTTCCAAAAATGCAATCAATTATTCTGCATAGACAACTAGCAAAAATTTAAAAATTTGCCCATGTTTTCTATCTCAACAGCTTCTTGTAGATTCTGCACTTTAATTGCACAATTATGTGGGCAAGTATATCTTCTATCAGCTTAGTATTTGAGCCTTTTTAATTATGTTGAACTTCTTTTTTGTCTCAGATATGCAGAAAAGCAGGTGTCTCCTTTACCATCATTGCTTAAGCATTCGGAATTTCCCATAAAATTATAGTAAAACTCCACATGCTCTGAAAAAACATAGATGCATAAAACTCTAGAAAAACCCAGAACAAACAGCCAGCTAAGGTAGGCTCATTTCCCAAAAAGGATGAGGTTTTGCTTGTATGTACAAGGCAAAAAAGAACTTTTGCAGAAAAAAAAATGATTAAGCTACCACCCTTAAAGCTAACAGATGTATCATAACTTTGCATTAAAACACAGATATCAGTGAAGACTTTTCTCAGGCTACATACCTGAGAATTTTTTTTAACATAGATCCTAGCTCTAGAGCTGTCCAGGAAAGTAGTATCAAGTCCGTTTATTTCAGCTTTATAGAGTTAGAATTACATGTCTGCATTTTCTGTATCTATTTGTCAGTGTAAAACGTAGTTAGGGAAACAGTTCAATAATAGAAAATGAAATTATTTAACCTCAGATCAAGTAAATTCATACAGAAAAAGGCTGCAAAATGTGTATTTTTCAGCAGAAGTACTTATATTAAAACTTTGATTACATTTAATATAATGTGCACATGAATTCTTGCAAAAATGTCTAACTAAATTGTCAATACAAGTTTTAAAAGTTACTGCAAGTGGTGCTTTGCAGCTGCAAATCCTACACTGCTTCCAATTCAGCTCTTACTATCTGAGTAGCATGTTCTCCTTGTTGACTTTTATAGGCCAGAGAGAACAGTTTTTAGCAATACAAAAGTTCTTAAAGAGCTCATCAAGTGCACCTAATCTTCATTATATCCTAATATCAAATGCATTGACACAAAATAGCCATTTTTATCTGAACTTAATACTGACCTGTTTGACTGAGCTTTTAATTAAATGGAACTTAATTTGATGAGTATTGTGCTGCGCTGTGGGGTACTTGTATGTAGGCAGTTATGTAAGTGTGATTTGTTTTTTCATATTGCATTTTTATTGAAATAGCCCTGTTATTCGCTCCTAGTAATGAATCAGTACAGACAGTAGAATATATGAGCTATGGCTGAACATAGATCTGAGGCAGCAGAAACTGCTGTTAATTGGTGTGCCACAGAAAGTGGGAATCTTTTTCTCTTTAATTTACACTTGTAATGGTAGCATTTATATAAGCTACTTTTATGCTGTAGCTATTTTTGATTTCTTTCTAAAAGAACTCTGTTGATTCTGAAAGTTACATATAAATTCTTAAGCGCTAATTTAGTAGTTATAAGGGCTCTACTCATTCCTACAATTAAGGAAAACATTAGCATAGGTTTACATTCATGTCCTTTTCAAGAAAGCTCTTAGATTTTTGTTTAAGTTTAGATATGCACATAACCCTCATTTATATCAGTGAGAGATAATCTATGTTTCAGTGCTTTTCTGAATGGGAACCTTTAATTTCCAAGAATTCACTCCTTTGACGTTAGACGCAGAAGAAAGGAGCATCTTTCTCTTTCACTTGAAGAAAAATACCTTTAGAATCAAAACTTCATCATTGTATTATATTGAGCATTTACTGAATTAAAGGCTCTTTTCAGTGGCGCCCAATGACAGGACAAGAGGCAGTGGACACAAACGGAAACTTAGGAGGTTTCATCTGAACATCAGGAAACACTTTTTTACTGTGAGGGTGACTGAGTGTTGGCACAGGTTGCCCAGAGAGGTTGTGGAGACTCCATCCTTGGAGATACTCGAAAGCTGTCTGGACATTGCCCTGGGCTCTAGGTGGCCCTACTTGAGCAGAGGGATTGGACTAGCTGACCTTCAGAGGTCCCTTTCAAACCCAACTATTCTGTGATTCTGTGAAATGTTACATCTTGAAGAATAAAGCACTTCTATTGGTGAATTAACTCATTTAGATGTGTTATTCTAGCTCTGAGAAAATGTGAAAAAAACTACAAATATAAGCATGCATTATAAAAGCATATGCACTTTTACAGAAATAAGTACAGACATACAAAATAGGCTACAAGTCTGTAAGATATTATTCTTCTAGTATGCTTCCCATGTGATAAAAGTACAGCCACAGACATTATGTGTAGACCATAGAAAAAGAAAATATGCAAAATTGGAGTTAATCATACCCATCTGCAACAGGAGATTAGGAAACTGTTAACTATTGAGACTCACACTTTCTTAGAGGGGCTCTTTTCCAGTTGTATTCAAAAGTTCAGTAAACAAAATCCATAATTTCTGAGAATTAGACTGATTTTAAAAGTAGAGAAGGGAAATGCCAAAAATTGACATTTTGGGATCTAAAGCCAACTATACAGGTGACAAACTGACCTTCCTTCTTCTTCACTGATTTTTTTTTTTTTTTTTTAACCTGAAGATCTTTTCTGTTAAAGTTATTACAACACTAATCCTAGATAGGAGTAAAAAGTAAATGGGCACTGTAAATACAATGACTGATATCATGCAGAATTCACAAAAAAAGAAGAAAAAAAACCCAGCTGTTTGAATTATTTTCAGTATTAACTAATTTGGATAGATTGCCCTTGGTTCTATAGGTGTGTGTAAATATTTATAGTTGTATCTGTATATGCAAATATCAAACATGTATTTATATTCTTTATCCCAAATTTTCTTAAGTGGAGGATATTCCTATTCAATTGCATTACAGTGCTCTAAATCTCTACGTGACTATGATCAATCATTAAATATTAAATGAGAAAATATCTGGATAATTGTAGACTTCCTGCATGAATTAACAATGGTGTACTGGCAACTAAATAGCCGAGAGTAATGAAAAAGTGTATCCTGAAAACAAGTTGTGCATTTTAAATGGGAGGGGAAATAATGATGAGAATATCTCAGCAAGATATCTGCAGGATAGTGAAGTCTAAAATGAAGATGTTTAATGAGCAAGATAAGAATCAATATATCATTGTATCAATGAAGAAATTACTAGATATAGGACAAATAAAAAAAATATACACAATAGCCCAGTAATGCCTTAATCTTTGAAATGCATGCCTACTTTCCAATACAATAATTCCTTGCTTTCCTTTTTTAGTTTCTCAATATTTCTCCACTTACTTTTAATTTCATCTTTTTACTGAATATTTTTCCTTTTCCTTTTCTCTACTTTGTTCTTCATACTATTTATAAAAGATTAATTTTTTTGTTTAAAACTTCCTCAGTCATGACATTCAAGTAGGTAAAAAGCTCTCTAAAACACTTTGCCCTCCCAGTCAAATTCACTCTTTCTGGGGTGTTATGATTCCCTGAAGTAATTGTCAGCATCTTGAGCAATAAACAGAGGACAAACTTGTAATACATTTTCTTGAGCTCTCTCCCTCTCGTTACTTGCTTTTCCAGAGACTGCTATCAAAGTCTTAACTTTTACAAAAGAGGCTACGTTAAGTGTTAAATCATATAATTGTTCCCAGGACCTTCCTATATAAAAAGACAGAATAGCTTTCACTGAAATAGTAAGTGAAGAAGCAAAGTGGTGTTTCTCTACAAGGTTTGGCAACATAAAAAATATTTGTTGCCAAACATCATGAAAACAAACTGTACAAACAAAAACAAAACCTGCTAGTTTCCAGGCTACCTAAACTTCTGAAAGCATTCCATTAACAAGATGTTTACAAGGTTTCCACAAGAGACTCCCATAAACCTGCTATAATTAAAATTTTAACAAAAAAGCAAAATTAAGAAAAATCTCAGAAGGTCTTCTAAACATGCTAGATAAGTGTCCTGGTTTTGGCTGGGATACAGTTAATTTTCTTCCTAGTAGCTGGTATAGTGCTGTGTTTTGGATTTAGTATGAGAATAATGTTGATAACACTATGTTATCAACACTGATGTTTTAGTTGTTGTTAAGTAGTGCTTACGCTAAGTCGAGGACTAGTCCGGTGAAGTTCCCACTGACTGGAAAAAGGGAAACATTACACCCTTTTTTAAAAAGGATAGAAAGGAGGATCCTGGGAACTACCTACCTGTCAGCCTCACCTCTGTGCCTGGGAGGATCATGGAACAGATCCTCCTGGAAGCTATGCTAAGGCGCATGAAGGACAGGGAGGTGATTTGAGACAGCCAGCGAGGCTTCACCAAGGGCAAGTCCTGCCTGACCAACCTAGTGTCCTTCTATGATGGACTGACTACGTCAGTGGACATGGGAAGGGCTACACATGTCATCTATCTGGACCTCTGTAAGGCCTTTGACACAGTCACCCACAACATCCTTCATTCTAAACTGGTGAGGTTTGGATTTGATGGGTGGACTGTCCGGTGGGTGAGGAATTGGTTGGATGGACGCATCCAGAGGGTAGTGGTCAATGGCTCAGTGTCCAGATGGAGATCAGTGATGAGTGGTGTCCCTCAGGGGTCCATATTGGGACTGGTACTGTTTAATATCTTCATCAATGACATAGACAGTGGGATCAAGTGCCCCCTCAGCAAGTTTGCAGATGACACCAAGCTGAGTGGTGTGGTTGACACGCTTGAGAGATGGGATGCCATTCAAAGGTGCCTGGACAAGCTCCAGAAGTGGGCCTGTGTGAACCTCATGAGGTCAACAAGGCCAACTGCAAGGTCCTGCACCTGGGTGGGGGCACCCCCTGGTATCCATACAGGCTGGGGGATGAAGGGATTGAGAGCAGCCCTGCCAAGAAGAACTTGGGGGTACTGGTGCATTAAAAGCTGGACATGAGCCAGCAATGTGCTCTCGCAGCCCAGAAAGCCAACCAAATCCTGGGCTGCATCAAAAGAAGCGTGGCCAGCAGGTCAAGCAAGGTGATTTTGCCCCTCTTCTCTGCTCTAGTGAGACCCCACATGGAGTACTGCGTCCAGCTCTGGAGCCATCAGCACAAGAAAGACATGGACCTGTTGGAGTGGGTCCAGAGGAGGGCCATGAAAATGATCAGAGGAAAGGAACACCTCTCCTATGAAGAAAGGCTGAGAGAGTTGGAGTTATTCAGCCTGGAGAAGAGAAGGCTTTGGGGAGGCTTTATTGCAGCCTTTCAGTACTTAAAGAGGGCTTATAAGAAAAATGGGGGCAAACTTTTTAGCAGGGCCTGTTGTGACAGGACAAAGGGGAACGGTTTTAAACTAAAAGAGGGTAGATTCAGGCTAGATATAAGGAAGAAATGTTTTACAATGAGGGTGGTGAAACATTGGAACAGGTTGCCCAGAGAGGTGATAGATGCCCCATCCCTGGAAACATTCACGGGGCTCTGAGCAACCTGATCTAGTTGAAGATGTCCCTGTCCATAGCAGGGGGGGTTGAACTAGATGACCTTTAAAGGTCCCTTCCAACCCAAACTATTCTATGATTCTATGATTCTATGACTTTTCAGCTTCCCATGCTCTGCCAGGTGCACAAGAAGCTGAGAGGGAGCATAGCCAGTACAGCTGACCCAAAGTGGCCAACCAGGTATTCCATACCACATGACGTCATGCACAGTATATAAGCTGGGGGGAGTTGACTGGGGAGCAGTGACTACTGCTCAGGAACTGGCTGGGCATTGGTCAGCGGGTGGTGAGCAATTGCACTGTGCATCACTTGCTTTGTATATTTTATCATAATTATTATTATTTTCCCTTCCTTTTCTGTTTTATTAAACTGTCTTTATCTCAATCCACAAAATTTCCTTTTTTTTCAGTTCTCTTTCCCATCCCATTCCAGAGCGGGGGGAGTGAGCGAGAAGCTGTGTAGTGTTTGGCTGCATGCATGTGGTTAAACCACAACACTAAGTATCACACAATCAGGAGTAAATTTACCTGCATAATACCACAAATGAAAACATGTATAAACCATTTTAATATATACCTAATTGTAATTCACTACTGAAATAGTATCTATTCACGTCTTGATCCATCATTTCCTTGTGTCTTTATATAGGTGTAAATGACCTATTAAATAATACTAACATTCTTTCATTGCAGAACAGTGGAAGATTGGACCCCTGCAGCATCTAATAGAAGCGTAACAAACATCTGCTTTTTATTCCTTTTTGTTTATCATACCATTTTTAGTTTCTTTCTACAAGATAGAATAATACTTGTGTATCTTATCCATTAGTCCCCACCTTCCATTCCTCAGTTATGATTTTCTAGAGTTCAACAGTTTCTTCGGTTTATTTTACCATTATTCTTCTCTTGCTTCAAATCCTCCCCTTGTTTCTATCCTGTTTTCTTTTATTCTTGCTCTTCTTTCACGTAGATTTTTTCCCATGCTCTTCTACTAGTTCTTCTTCTCTTATCAAAGGGCTTTTTTTCTCTGTGTGCTGGAATATTTTTTTATTCTTGACAAGTTTAAGTACCTGTCAGTAAGTATAGGCATCTTTATATCTTACTGCTTGACCTATCGCTGCAGGGATCTCTCCAGACTAGTGCAAGTTGTGCTATTGTCATGTATGTTTTCTTCTGTAAAGAGAGAAGAAGTAGTATAACTTGTTCTGCATACTACTTGTCACACATTCCATATGCAAATAATGGAATTATTTAGCAAAGTTTCTGTGTAGGAAGATCTCTTAATAAGAATCTAATTTTTGTACAATTCAGTCTAGTGCAGGAAACAGTTACTTTGATAACCATTCAAGTTTAGATGCTAGATTCAACACTGAATCAAACCTTTTAATCAATTAATGATGTGAAACTTTTCTACAGAAAGGTGTTGTACCTAAGGCCAACAGTTTACAAAAAAGGAGAAGACAATCAGTTGAAGGATGGTAAATAAGCGAGATCTTTTGCCTAAATTTAGGTTAGACTTTCAATCTGTTCGTCAGTGTTTTCTGGTCATAGCAAACAAATACCACACTGAAATAGAATGATATTATTGATCACAGTGTGGATCTTTTTTAAATAACTAAAGGAGATTATACAATAATGTAAGACTTTCTGTTTCATAAAGTGATATAGACTTAGCTGCCTAGCCAAGAGAAAGGTCTGCCTGATATATTACTTAAATATTAATGTATATGTATTGAAAAACCTATACACTTAAGGATATTTTAACACTAGCAAGTATGCGGTTCAATGTGAGCAGACCTGTGAGGAGAAATCTTCAGTGCAAGGACCTGACATGCTATACTCATGTTGGCAGATTTATTTCAGGCTAGCTCTCATGTTGTTCCATGGACGAAACACCAATTAGCAGGTGGAAAACATTAAACAAGTTAAGAGATGTTAAGAGCTGGGCTGCCTCCTCCAGCAGCTCTGGCCCAGGACTCCTTGTGCCCAGCCACTGGAGCCCAGCCCAGTGCCCCAGGGACCAGGGTCTTTGCTCAGGCTGAGGGACACAGCTGCTGCTTTCCAGTTCACACGTTCAACTAGTAGTGAAGCTCAGCACATATCCCAGAGGCACAGGGACACACACAGCAGAAACCTTGTCACAACTTACAAACATTAACCATAGAAGAGCTAGTTACGAGAGCTAGACAGGAGCTTAGATCAACAGCTAGGCAAGTGCATTTTTGTGATCAAAAGATTATATTAAATACGTCCACAAAAATAAATAAATAAATAAATAGTATGTTTACTAGTGGATAAAACATTGATTAATAATAATAATCAACTCTGGAAAGAAAGGGTATTGATGGTTTAGTGCACAGAGTATTAAAAGTTAGAAACAGTCAAATAGGACGCAAAATAAATTGGGTGGGTTTTTTTAATGAAAAAGTTCTATCTATTATTTATGGTCAGACAATAATAAGGCTTTGTCTATGTGGACTCTTACAGAAAAGACTTAATAGCCAAGCTGTTTATTGGTTCTCTTACACAGTAGGGCTAGATTTGTTTTGTCACAGGAGTGAAATGAAACAAATTAGGGAGATGATACCTCCTGTATCTTTGCCTGCATAGTTCAATACTAGATAATTCATTCTAAGTATGTCATAGTCCTGAAAAAAAAAAATATAACTGATTTTCTTCTCTGTCTTGCAAAAACTGGAAGGTACTTTTTTCTATTTTCTTGAATTTCTTCAATATACTAATAAATAAAATAAATCAGACTTCTCCTTCTGCTAGATAAGACCTGAGCCACATTTGTCAGGTAATATTATATATTTATTTCTCTGTGTGTTTGTACTTAGGTGAATGTGTTTATTTTTGCATGACTATATTTAGTTTTGTCTTAAGGAAGAACTTTCAGGATATTAATGGAAAATATGTTCTTGTACTAATATAAAGCACAGTTTAGAGGAGACATGAGCTACTGTTCTTGCACCTTTCTTCACTCACTAGCATGGAGGCCAAGTTGTTTATACAGTTTCTTTAGCTTTGATTATTGCTCTTTTTCTAAATTACGAATACCTCTTGTACAACATCATAAAAAAAAGTTGAAGGAAATAAATTTGAAGAAAAAAGATGAAGTTTACACCCAGTGCAAATACCTTTAAGAAAGTAGTCTACACTAAATTATTGTGCTGTCTCAATATCAGAAAAAGATGTCCATGTCTATGTAACGTAAATTTACATTCAAAATTTGAAGTACATAAAGAATTCTAAAGAAGATAAGAACTACTCAATTTTTGGGTCCATTTCTGCTATGGATACCTTAAGTCTACAAGGAAACAGCACCTCTCCTTACCTGTGACAGTCCTGCTTATGTAATTTTAACTAACACTCCAGTCATCTGAGTTATCTCACCAAATTTCTCTCATTCTACTTACGTCAAAGCACCTTTGTGGATTCATCCACTATTTTGTGCCTTCTTTCTCCCATGCTGTGAATGGCCTGTAGTGCTGACAGCACTGTTAATATTCTAACAGATAAAAAGCCAACAGAATTGTTTGTTAGGAAGATTAGCTTTTGGAATATTTGAATAACATCTTGGAATCAACCTTTTTTGAAAACAGCATTGTCACTATGATATCGGGTTTTGTTGGATGATAACTCACTATCACCTTCAGAAGGAATTACCCGATTGAACTGTTTTTTTCATCTTGGGTGATAAAGCTATGAATCTCAAGTTTGGTGAAGTTTGCTAAATATGTGCAAAAATGTAGCTCTTCCTCTTCCACAGCAGGGTCTGAATACATCTTACTGTTGAAAAAGGAAATCTGCTCTCAGACTCAAAAGTAACTACTGAAAGTGATATTGTAGGAGTAAGCCTAACTCCAAAAAAACCAACTTCATCCTTTTGGAGTGGACAGTTCTTCTGTTATTGATGCTCATTCTTGGAAATCTCCTTTTAATACATGTGAAAGAATACTTTTGCCTCTCTCTCCAGTCTTCCAAACTAGTTCTTTAAAAGTTTCATGCGCTCACAGAATAAAAGAAGGGCAAGACAAGGAAATGTGGACTACAGGCTTCGCAAACTCAGCTCAGACCCTGGACTGTTATCCATAGCCAAGATGATACTTATTTGTGCATGTCTGAAACAATTCCACCCTGAGGAATTTCTAACAGGAGACATGGCCCACACAGGAGACGTCTCCCACACAGAGACAAGCCCCCCATGGGCTTACTCATCCCTGTTCTGTAAGCATCTATTTGCTTCCTTCCTTTTCAGAAACTCCTGAAGGTCACTAGACAACTGGTTTGTAAAAAATTTTGCCTAGCTGAACTCTTCTCCTTCCTTAGAGTACATCAGTAAGATAAACGATGGCTTAAGCAATTCCAACAGAAAGTAACTAATTTGAACTTATTTCTGGTTTCTCCACAGATAAGAAATGTAAAATTGCAAAACTACCAGAAAGAGGTACAACTAACAAGGGGGTAAAAATATCTGGCTGCAGACAAAAAGGAAAATTTAGCATAATATAGAAAAATTTTAAGATTTTTTTCTTCATGTGTTACAGGAAGCTTTTAGTTGTTAAGAAAAAACAACTAGACAGACAGCTATAGGGAGACACCAATCATTTGATTCATTTTTTATTAATGATGTATTTCAGGATAAAACCTAAAATTTCAGTGTCAAAAACATGTCTGTCATTTAAGTATTACATACAGGAAAGCCAGTGAAATACAAGAAACTCCAGGAGGCTAGCAGATCAATGATATGCATAGTAATTATGCTGAAGTGTTTTTCAGAACACTCAAAGCAGCTTTGTATTCATGCTAAGCAGAGAAACTGAACCAGGTAAACAAATCTGCCAATTCACAGTACCCTTGATCAGACAAAACTCTCTGAAGATTGAAAAGTGACTACTATACTATTTTCTCAATAATCATTTATTAAAAAGCTACATTGGCCTGCTTCTCTGTGTGTCTCCTAGAATAAATACCACAATCAGATGTGGTATGGTGAATTTACAGATTTTTGACGTTATACAGAATGTTCCACCTTCCCATTAGGATGTCAGAAATGAATCAGAAGGAACAACTAGAGTTTACTATATCTAGTGACATGGAAGAAAAAATAAACTGCTCCACACAGTGAGTTTTGTGGTCAGTATTTCCTAACAAGTGAAGAAAAACCAAGATTATATGAGAAAACAGCAAGTTCTATTAGACTGCTTTTTCTGCTTATCTTTCCTATGATTTCCACTTTTCTTCCCCATGACAATTGATCCAGGATAACTTCAAATTAATTTTCAGCTGAAACCCCTCTCACACTTTTCTTCTTTATAGTCTTTTTTCTTGATCTTCTTCTGTTGATGTTTTCAGATGAAGCCTCCAAAATTCCTCCAAGACATCGCTCCGTTCTCTAAATTCCCCCTTAAAAAAAAGAAATTAATCCAAAATTAAGATCTCTACTATTTACCAGCTACTAATAAGCAATAACTGTACCATAACTGGAGATGGTGTATTTGCTCAATAATATGTTAGCACTATGCTGAACAGGTGATTGTGGTGCAATTAAGATTGTTTTGCTTGAATTTAATAAATGAATATAAATAAAACCAATTAGAAAGGAAAAACATGTTTGGATACACTACTGAGACCCTGACTGATAAGAAGAACTAGCAGAAGTTCAGAATTTTTTCTACAATCAATTTCTAAATTCTAAGAGAGTTTGTTTGAATTTTTCCCATCTCTCTGCTCCTGCCTGAAAGTGAAACAAAACAATAACATAACCTCAGATCTTGGGGGAAAAAGTAAAGGTGTGCCCCACCATGGCAAGACATCTCCCTGTTCTTCCCCACCAGACTTCTCCTGTTGAATGAAAGTTTCCTATAAGCACTCAGGTCTAATGATTCCAGCCACAGTCAGGATAATGGAATTCTTGCAGGACACTTAGCGAGGTTTCACTGATCCTGCAAGTTCTTAATTTTTTTGTCCTGTGGAAAAATTCACAAAATGGGGCTGCGCAGAACTTGTCTGCCAAGCCAAAGCTCCTCATCTACCCATCAGATGGAACTTCAGTAGCTGTTTATTGCAATGGGCATTTCATAGAATCATAGAATCATAGAATAGTTTGGGTTGGAAGGGACCTTTAAAGGTCATCTAGTCCAACCCCCCTGCCATGGGCAGGGACATCTTCAACTAGATCAGGTTGCTCAGAGCCCCATCCAACCTGACCTTGAATGTTTCCAGGGATAGGACATCTGCCACCTCTCTGGACAACCTGTTCCAGTGTTTCACCACCCTCACTGTAAAAAATTTCTTCCTTATTTCCCTAAATAAAGTTTCATAGGAAAAATGTAAGTAGCTGATCTTTTTGAAAAAGTTGTCAGTGTGGGAGAAGCTTACTCCAGAGAGAACAGAGTTGAAAAAATGAGGCAATGTTTTTAAAGAATTTGAAGAATTTGTTACAGAGAATTAGATTAACTGAATCTGATGTCTAAGCAAGTTAATTCTGCCCATACTACCACATGGGAAAAAAGTGCCTATAGGTAACAGATTTGTATACAGAACAGTTGTAATTTCAAAACCTTTGTTCTTTAATTTTTTCGTTCAGATTATCTGAAGTTGGTCTGTGTTAGGAAGCTGGCTGAGTATTTTGAATCATCTTGGTTATCTTTTGAATTATCCTGAAAGAAAGAACCAACAAAAAACTGTATCCAGCCTCTCAGGGAAGTACAGATGATAAATGGAGTATTATGACCCCTTCTTTGATTTGACTGTACCAAGACAGTTTCATACCCACATCAGTCTGGATTAACTGCTGTGCTCAATTAAAACAAATGTAATATCAAGTGAGTTTCCAAGGTTAGTCTAGGAAAATAACTGTAACTACTCATGAATTCAGAAATAGAGTTCTATCTTTCAAATAATACTTTCCACATCTTAACTATTAAGACAACGAAAAGTACTCCTCAGTGGTGATCACACTGCAGATTTAGTTTAGTTGTCATGCCATTTCCAAATTTGCCTTCTTTGATGCTCTGTCTCAGTGTCTCAAGACCAAAATACTCTGTTAGGCAGGGACATACTGAGGAGTAATAGTTATTGAGAAAGGTTGAGAAGTTTAGATTGCTGAGTTCATCTGTGGAACTCAAAACCATACAACCCCAGGGCTCGTTACTTCCTCTGTTCCCTGAATTGTATTGAAACGAAGTCGTCTCCGAAAAA
>NW_009195675.1:0-6134 GCF_000690835.1 Fulmarus glacialis | reverse complement strand
TCCGGCCCCATAGACTTGTGAGCGTCCAAATAGCGTAGCAGGCCGTTAACTGCTTCCTCTTGGATTATGGGGTGTTCATCCTGCTCGCCGTCCCTGTCTTCCAGCTCAGGAGGCTGAATACCCTGAGGATAACTGCTCTGACTATTAAAGACTGAGGCAAAGAATGCGTTAAGTACCTCAGCCTTTTCCTCATCCTCGGTGGCAATTTCCTCTTCCCCCCCCGCATCCAATAAAGGATGGAGATTCTCTGTGGCTCTCTTTTTGTCATTAATATATTTGTAAAAATATTTTCTGTTGTCTCGTACAACAGTGGCCAGATTGCATTCTAGCTCGGCTTTTGCCTTTCTAATTTTCTCTCTGCACGACCTAATGAGATCCCTGTACTCTTCTTGAGTTGCCTGCCCCTTCTTCCAAAGGTGGTAAACTCTCCTTTTTTTCCTGAGTCCCAGCAAGAGCTCCCCGTTCAGCCAGGCCGGTCGTCTTCCCCGCCTGTCCTTCTTAAGGCACATGGGGACAGCCTGCTCCTAAGCCTTCCTTCTTGAAGAACATCCAGCCTTCCTGGACCCCTTTGCCCTTCAGGACTGTCTTACTGTTCTTACTGTAAGGGAGTTAATACGTTGCACTTCTGGGAAGATGTAATAACTTATTTGCCCTCTGCCCTTTAAAAGTGGTGAATAGTACGGCAAGATGCTGCCCATGATGAACACTGAACCCTGAACAGCTGGTTCTGCCACTGGCCAAATCCCCTGTTTAACTTGTCACATTTGTCTGTTTGGGAATTCCATCAGACAGACTTCAGTTGTGCCGTCTGGAAAAACATACCTCAACTGAGAGAAACTACACAGTCTGCCTGAGAGCAAAATCCTTTGTCATCTTGCCATGAAGACTCTACTAATATGTGGTAGAAAACATATGGTCACTGAGCTACAAAAAGCTAGAACTATTTTGTGATGTTTGGTCAAAGAGATAAAAGCCAGGCTCTTTTGATGTGTCCATGGGAAGGAAGCTCATGTCCAAAATTAATATTAAAAGTAAAGACAAAAGCCACTATATAGTATTTTTACATCAAAACCTGTCTAAAATGACAAAGTTGTTCCTGTTTAATCATCCACAGTGCCTACCACTTTCATCTTATAACAGCCATGGAAGAAAAGCACGGACAGATGTACAGTTGATTTTTTGCCTCATCCAGTTTTGGAAGATCAGTTAGTCTTTCTTGATGTGCAGATGAGCTACAGGCCCTGACATGCATCCCCAGGAACTGTGCAAAAGACATTTCCAAGTAGGTCTCCCTCTCTCTCACTACTGAACTCTGCCAAGTTCACAGGTATCTTCAGTGCTTTGCAGATGCTTATCATCAACCCTTAGTTTTCCAAAAGCCCAGGTTTTCACTTGGCAACCTTAGTTGCCCATGGTGTAAATCTGGCTGCTCCCTAATATTGACATCCTCCCACAAATACCCAAATATCAAAAGCTGAGACTGTTTTTTGCATAAAAGGCATGGTATTCTTATCCTGTAGAGGCAACCATTTCAAAAATATAGCTATCAATAAGTGATAAGTAGTCCACTTCTGATTCTGTAACAACACTTTTAAATCTTATTTTCAGATCTCTTTGGAAACCCTCAGAAAAGCTATTGCTGGTTCTGTGGTTATGTCAGAAGAGGCAGAACCATCTACAGTAGTTTTCTAAACAATCAGTTTCCTGCTTTGTGGGCCAATGCAGCATATCCTCTGAAGCCTTTAAGAAGCTGGGTACAAGATCTTGTCCTCAGGATAGCCTTTCTAGGTGCTATGGGAATTTCATGCTGAACTTATCTCTCTCAGCTTTAACTATGGGAGCTGCTCAGAGGTATGAAAGAAGAGGCTGGCCCAGATTTCCTGTGTAGTCATTTCTCCAAAGGTAATTTGGAATTAAAATGTAAAATTCACACAGTGTACCCACTGAAAAGTCTGCTATTTGTTATTACCATTATAGTCAAGTCAATCCCAGGGAATGACCCTTGGTTTCAATCTGCTGCTCTTCTTAAAGGCAAGAACTTCTGGCAGTGGGAAGAACATGCTGAAGCACGGCTCTCGTGGCCCATGTGTTGGTCAGCACCTCCACAACTTGAACCTTCCAGGTCATTGCACTGCACCAACCTCTGAGATCAGGTCATTTCCTTCACCTGTCTGATCTGTCTGGGGCTACTGTTTCCCTTTCCGCTTTGAACAGCATGTGCTTAATGGTGCTTTCCCAGGCGTGTGGTCTAGCAGGTTTCTGGCAGCAGTATTCCACTTTACACTGATGTCACTTGAAGATAATTAGAGAGACCTGAGTCTCTAGCTGTCCTCCTCATTACCGCAAACACTACTTGCCTTTCAAGCATCCCCTGCTGAGAACCTGAAACTCTGACAGTCTTTTCTGCTGATGTTACATCTGTTTATGCTGGAGTATGCTGGGTCACTTAATCCCAGAGCACATTCATTTTAAATGCAGCAGCAGTAGGAATTTAGCGGAAAGATTTGCTAGAGTGGTAGTATGCAGTGGACACATCTTCAAAGAATACCCAAGAGACTTTGACAAACCGGGCATTTCAAATATTGGGTTTGGAGCTGGGCAAGTGCTTGAGATTATGTATGCTACACAGTCCTAAAACCTCAACTGTTCAGGATCTTATCCACCCTATCACTAATGTAGAAACTTCCCTTTTGTCACTTCCACTTCCTTCTGCTTATTATTGTGTGCCTGTGCTACGTAAGATTCGGCACACTTTTGCAATGAGAGCTTAGCATTTGATTGCACGTAATTATAAAATTGGAAGCTTCCAAAACACTGTGCCTCATCTCTGACTTCCTTGTGAAATCAAAGTATCTCAGGATTCAGAGCGCTGAGAAAATGCGCTATAAAAATACTCTGGTCATATGCAGAACTGTTCACATTAGCCATAAACATGTTCAGTACTTCTCAACACATGCCATGTGGCCTGTTAATTCATTATTAGTTGAAAAGCTATAGAAACAAATTTCAATTTAGGAAGGCATAGTCAGATTATAGACATCATTGGTCCTCTTAGAAGTTGGATACTGGGCTAGAAGAGTCTGTCATCCATCCCACTATGGCTATTTTAAAAGTGCTTCAGATGGGCTGAACTTAGCCATGAACTTCTAAGTTTTACAAGTACAACTTAAGTACACAGTGTTAAACTTTGCAAACAACATTAGCTAAAATACTTAGGTTTTATAGTCTTGGATCAAAAAAAGATCACCCAAAGTCCTTCTGGTTCTCTGGTTTTTCTTTTCCACAGGGATTTTTGACAGGTAAAAAAGAAAAAAAAAGGAAAAAGAAAAAAAACCCAACACCCTATATGGAAACACATTTGTTTGCCACGGAGTTTTGGGTCATGGGTGCTAGTTGTCTGTATTATTCTTCTGACAGGATGCCTCCTTTTTGTAGCCCCTAGCTAAGAGGAAAAAGGGAGCCAGCAGCTGCCAATTTGGATAGTCCTCAGGGCCTGACAGACTCTCCAGAGATGTAAAGGCCATTCTGCACCACTCTTCTATTGATTCTAAAAGGAAAAATCTTGGCTTTTTGCATAGAAATTAAGTGTCTTTTCTCAGGAAAAATAGGCATCTGCAGGTTTTGGAGGTACTTTTGACATTTGTTACCAGAGTTATCAAGGAGTAATTTTTCTTAATAAAATAAAACTGACAGTGCTAATAAATAAAAATAAATTCGTAACCCCAGATCATATGTCTTCTTTAGAGCTCATAAAAACAAGGGAAAGTTTTTCATCAGAACTATTTCTAATTAAAATGAAATTTAAAATAATTTTGGTAAATCTATTTTTAGGGTTTCTGAGGCTTTTCCTTTCCTTCATGAACTTCAGTAGTTTATGCTGAGTGGATTTTTCTTTTTTTTGTTCTGTGACATTTTTCTCATTTTTTTCACTTTTTGATGTTCTCATCAATGGCCATGTCCTGAAGATGGTGTATTGGTTCATGAGATGGTTTTAATTGCAAGTCATCTTCATCTATGATGAAGAAATGGTTACTTCCCTAGGCAAATGAATCCATTGTTACCAGTGATCTATTTTGAACTGCAGAGGAACTATGAAGCCTGTGCACAACTGTACCATTTAGCACTCTGTAAATGGGGCCAGAGCAGGTAAACTGTCAATGACAGGTAAGCATTTCTTTGAAATTCCATTTTTCTGTTCAAAACTTTCAGTTGTTTGAGCTGTAAAATGAATATTTTGAATGTGCAACAGATCAAATTTAAACCTTTGCTAGGATGTTGAATGAAAACCATGTTGTAAACATTTCCAAAGGAAAGTTCTTTAGAAGAAGTGTAGAAATCCATGTACTAGACCTCTCTCTCAAAACAGCTTAGCTGTTTCCCTGGTGTTACATCTCTCGGCATTGTGAAAGAAGTCGCTGCTGTGCATTATTCTAAGAAGCCCAAGATGCTGGGAGTGTCCAATTTGGATCAGCTGACTACTCATTAGGCTTTTCAGAAGCACCAGGAAGGATGCAGATGGTTTCATTTCAAGATCTGTTTCCCTGAAATGATTTATTCTAAGCAAATAACCCAGGGACAAAACTTCGTGAATGGACTGGGCCTATATGCTTTTCCTGTAATACTGGGCTTAATAAAACTCAAATGCATAAAATCAAGGAAGAACACAATTAAGATATATTAAACCTTATCAGTTCTGCTTTAGAGTTGGTGATAGATAAGAATAATTATTTGGAAGTATACTAACTGCATTCACTGGTAATATAGCTACATAAAATAGTGAAGAAATTAATCCCAATAGCTTAATGGAACTAATAGGATACAAAGTGATCTGTGAGGGCATGAATCTTTTCAACTACCAAGCACGTGATAAAAAGCAAAAATATGTGAGACCCCCATCCTCTCCATTGAAGACCTCTCCTATGCGAACTGTACTGGGAGCTGCACATGGGTCTTATCAGCAACAAGGTGAGACATAAGTGAAATTCAGAATTTACTGCATCATATTAGACCGAAGTGCATTTGTATGTATCAATATGTAGAAATATCATACGCTTTTTGTATAGTATTGAGTTTTGGACATTAGGGCAGGTAGAACACAAAAGGATGGGAGTGGTGTTAAAGTTGCTTTCAGGACTTGCTGTATGGGGGCAGAGTTAAGGTTACATCAGTGTATACTATAACTCTGTACTTCATAGATTTCAGAAATTACAAGATAACCTGGGTTTTTTTGGTTTTTTTTTTGCTCTTGCTTTTCATGCTTTTTTATGAAGAAAAGACCTTTTCATGCCTTTTTTTGATATGAAATTTCTGAGGAAAAAGAAACAGTGTTATTTGTTGGCTTTTTAAAAGATACGACTCTTGCAAAAATAGCTGAATATACAGCTATAACCTTGAGGAATGCAAACAGTTAAAGGATATTGGGATTCCTAAGTATACCTTCTGTTCATTAAATATCTTCTACCATTGAATGTAAATAATGGTTGTGCCTTGAAAATTTTGCAATGCAATGTCATGTGTCTACAAGCCAAGACTGTCACAAATATGATCTTAATATCTGTTTTGATTAGAACTCAGTGGACATCTCATTGTACTGTGTTCTGTATACATTCACTTTTTGGAGGTTGTATAACCATGCAAAAATGATTTTCTATATAAGGAAATAGATACTCCTAAAACCACACTGCCATACCCCTGTCCTTGATCTGAAATTTCGATCCTGCTTTCTCTGATAAATGGATTTAAAAAACCGAGAAGGTATAACGCTTGTATGAGATAAGCATGTGTCCTGAAAATGCTAATCTTTTCAAGTTCTCTTTTCTACAGTAATAGCTCTTTTTAGAGTTTACCATCAGAATGACTGCATGTTTTTTTCCTAGTATTCTGTCCTTTTTCTACATTCTAATTGTATTTGCAATTATTTTTGTTCAAACACTTGTATTGCCAATTTTTTTCCTTTAGTCAGACAATTCATATAATCATAGAATCATAGAATCATAGAATCATTAAGGTTGGAAAAGATCTCTAAGATCATCGAGTCCAACCGTCAACCCAACACCACCATGCCCACTAAACCATGTCCTTAAGCGCCTCAACGACACATCTTCGAAATACTTCCAGGGATGGTGACCCAACCA
>NW_009195674.1:0-10611 GCF_000690835.1 Fulmarus glacialis | reverse complement strand
CCATCCAACCAATTCCTCACCCGCCAAACTGTCCACCCATCAAATCTAGAGAGAAGGATGTTGTGGGGGACAGTGTCAAAGGCCTTACAAAGGTCCTGACAGTCGACAACTGTAGTCCTTCCCTTGTCCACTGATGTAGTCACTCCATCATAGAAAGCCACTAGGCTGGTCAGGCAGGACTTGCCCTTGGTGAAGCCATGCTGGCTGTCTCGAATCACCTCCCTGTCCTCCATGTGCCTTAGCATAGCTTCCAGGAGGATCTGTTCCATGATCTTCCCAGGCACAGAGGTGAGGCTGACAGGTTGGTAGTTCCCAGGGTCCTCCTTTTTACCCTTTTTAAAAATGGGTGCAATATTTCCCTTTTTCCAGTCACCGGGGACTTCACCTGACTGCTATGACTTTTCAAATGTCATGGCGAGTGGCTTGGCAACTACATCCACCAGTTCCCTAAGGACCCACGGATGGATCTCATCAGGTCCCATGGACTTGTGTACCTTCAGGTTCCTTCGATGGTCTCGAACCTGATCTTCTACAGTGGGCGGCTCTTCATTCTCCCAGTCCCTGCCTTTGCCTTCTGTGGCTTTGGCGGTGAGGCTTGAGCATTTGCCGGTGAAGACTGAGGCAAAAAAGTCATTGAGTACCTCTGCCTTCTCCATATCCCGGGTAACCAGGTCTCCCGTTTTGTTCCAGAGCGGGCCCACATTTTCCCTAGCCTGATGTTTTCTTTGTATATACATTAATATTGAATATAGAGAAGTAGATAATGCAGTAAGATTTGAGTTTAACCTTCATACAAAACACAATTTTAAGTGAAATAGGCAAAATGGCCTTTTCTTAAAACAGTTTGGTTTAGATAATTAGAACTCAGTAACATTCTTAACATAAAGCCAATACCCTTTCATATAATCTGATTGTATGCTAAGTGTTCACTTTGTAACTTTTTCACATTACAGTTTTCTGTATTTTTCAATTTTTTGTTTCATTCCATGGGGCAATAGATGAAAGGAAAATGAACTCACAGCAAAGACTGAGCTCTGGTGAAGCAGTTGATTGTCTCCGGAGAGAGTTACTGAGAAAACTCTGCTAGCTTTCAATTGTTTCATGAAAACTAATTATTGCTAAATGACATTTTAAAATCTTGTGTGTATAATCATGCTGTATGTATTAGGTAACCTTCATTTAAGGTTGGAGGAACATGTGAAACAGCTTAGGAAAAAAAATTGGCCTGAATCTATACTCATTTATTTTATCCTTTTTATGATTTACTGAAACATTCTTCACCAAAGGCAGTTAGTAATAGGAGTAGCAATGCAGTGGAGTAGTTACGGATATGTCTGAAGGCTGCAGCCTCCTAAAGAGATGTTCAGAGATCCAAAATGAGAGTATTTCAAACAACCTCATGGTGTTTTAGACGAAAGAATGCATCTTTGTTTACCTTCTGATTTTCAAACCTTTTGGCACAGAAGTGCATTTAAAGGCTTATGTATACATATGTGTGTGAATATGTACCCACAAACACATGCACAAACACAAGTTAGAAACTCCCCCTCCTTTTCTTGCTTAATCATATCATCCCAGGCGTCATGCAAACGTTTGGCACCACAGCACAGCTGCCTCCCTACATTATCTTTTCCATCCAGAAAGAAGCCCTGGTTCTGTGGATCCCTGAGCACAGTAAGCACAGAACCGGGATTACTATTCATGGCTGGTGCTTCTAACACAGGGCTGTGCAATGTCATCTCTGAGACAAGAAGCACACTGTGCTTAGCGGTGCGAACCGGCAGGCAGCAGTCCTCCTAAACTCTCGGTAAATCTTTGCTAACGCTATCAGCTGGAGGTCTTGCCATACACATCGCAAAAGTCTGGTCTCCTATCTCCTGCTTTAGAAGTCTTATTTCCTCTTTCAATAGAAAACAAGCTACAGGCTTATGCAGAGTAGCAAATGTTGATGTATCAGGCACAGAATGAGTTTTAGGAGCATGAGTCATGTTGTTGGGATGTATCTCTGGACCTGCTTTTTAATAGCCACCTCTTTTATTATTTATCTTTTAAAGAAAAAATTCATCATTTGTGAAAACTTTACAAGAGCTTTAACTTGCATCAGTCTTAAGCAGTCCAACACATCAGAAATGTTAAAGATAATTACAACAATTTTTATATCTTTTAAATTAACTGCTTTGCCTTTAAACAATCTTTGCTCAAAAACATTTCTTGCCCTTTTCAGAATTAAAATATGTTCAGATTTCTGAATTCAAAACATGCACTCTGACTTGAAACTTCTATTTTTTCATAATCTGTCCAACACAGATATATAATAGATAGCTGTATGCATACATTTTTAGTTACATTAAAAGTATTTTTCTTTTTTTTTTTTTTCCAGAATTGTAAGAAGCTGTAAAATTCACTTTATACCCAAATCTGCCACAAACAATGGCAGAGCCAAGAGTGTGAGTTGATGAGATTTTCTATCATTTAACTTTCTAACACACTTCACTGGGATATTTCCTGAAAAATGCAGGAAAGCTATCTGGAACTGTGCATCTCAGCTGGGTTTTTCTCCTTCCATTTTGCTTTATGAGAGCAAGACAATATAAAGAAGCTATATTCAAGAAGGGTGGCTGAGTTATTGAATTGTCAGTTAACTTCTATAACACATAAAAATGTAAGGCTGAAGCACATCCAGCATTGTATCATAATGACTGATTGATGATTACTTTAACAACAAAACCGTAGACATCAATACACAGTTGGCCGCAGAGATTCACAAAGAATAGACTTCTACAAAAAAACTGCTGCTGTGTTCTTCAATTTCCATTATTATCTGGTTTTAAAATGATATCAAATAAAGGCTTAATTATAAACAATATATAATCGGACACCTGTCCTAATCATCTCCATTATCTTACAAATAACATATTAAAATGTGTAATTGCTGCTGATATCAGGATTTCTCTTCAGGCATTTTACTTAGTACTTATTCTGTCCACAATTTAGTTTTATTATTTACCTAAGTCTCCTTGGAAAGTTAGCTTCTTTTTCTTTTTCCAGCAAGACAAATTTCCTTCTTGGTGTTTACAGTTCACTGCTTTCAATTGCTCATTGTTACTGATGTTTTCTTAGTCACAGCTTTTTTTCAGTTCATGCCAAATTCCTTTTATTTGTCTAAGTGGGATCACTACAATGGCCAGATGCTAAAATATCAACTCCCTCCATTAGGAACACCTACAAAATATTTTTTATGTTGTAAATCACTATCCTGGCATAGTGAAATGCAAATTTAGGGCTCAAAAGCACACACACACACACACAAAAAGATTCATGCAAACAAATGTGGCGAGATGGTAACTGTACATTAAATGGTAATCAAGTATTTCATGGTATTTTTGCATCACAGATACATTTCTTGATCTAGTCACAACCTTTCCAGAAAATAGATGTTGCATCTAGAAGAGACCTATGAAGCAAGACACCGGGAAGAGGGGAGCAGTTGTGTGAACCTCGCTGTTACATAGGTGCCACATGTCGGGGGGGGCACTGGAAAGAGGAATCTCAGCACGGAGAGGCTGAGTTTGGCATCCGTGGCCATGCAGCTGGGATGCGAGGGAGCAATGCGTGAAAGAGGCCGGCAATGAACAGGGTGATAAAGATCTGTGCGAGGGAGGCTTCACTGAGAATCACTGTGATGAAGGAGGAGCCCCACCGTGGGCTTCAGTGTTTGTATCTGTGGAGTGAGGGGGAAAGGGCCAGGAAACTTTTCTTGGCATTTTCATTGCATATGAAATGGAGGAGGGAGAGCTTGATTGCCAGAGACATGGAGAGGCGATTACCAACAGAAGGAGAGAGCAACATGCACGTACACCTCATGTTCTTCCTTGACTGTTTTAGTACTGCACTTTTCTGATGCCATTTGCCACAATACCCAAATTCTTAATTTGACAGTAAAAACATGCTTTTCACCTTTTTATTCACCACATAAGTAAAATCTTACTTTTCAGAAAATGATCGCTTTTTTATTTATTTCTATCTTTCTGTGGTGAAATGACACCTCCCACATGCATACACACATACAGTCTCCTGCTATTTAGATATAGCATGCCCTAAAATGTTAATTAATACTGTAACACTGGTTTGCCTCCCTGAGCAACTGAAAAGCATCTTAAGCTGTGATCCATTTTTTTACTTTCTTGTTTTTACTTTTAAGCGTGTGTCTCTACATTTATGGCTAACTTAAGCTTTCAACTCTATTACATGATCCTTCCAGTTCCAATTAAACTCCTAATTGATGGTGGTGGCCCTCAATGCATGACACACAGGAAAAGTAAGTAGAGAGAACACCGTGAATAGCAGTAGCAGCATACAACTGCAGCATTTCATTTCCAGCTTACCTACTAAGAATATCCACGTATTTTGACTTCCCACCATGGCCTCTTCATTTCCAATTTTTTTTTTTAATTTACTGATTACTACTACACACCATATTGTAGCACAATGACAACAAAAAGTTGCACCTGCTACATGAATTATGTATGCTGTTTTCAAAACCCCAAAGAAAAAGACAGAAAGAGCAAACGATGTGCCTTGAATGGTGATCTGAAGATTACTTGACGTAGCTTACTAGTCTTGCCAAGAGAAGTAAGCCCCAAGGGAAAGGAGTATTGATACCAGTGGACAGGAAGCCTTAGAGATGCTCTGGGACAGAACAGCCTCCGTGAATGCTGTTCCAGCAGAAGAAAAGAGGGAAAAAAAACCCTACATTAATTACACTGCCAAGTGACAGAGGGTGTCCAAGGAAGTTATAGATTACCTGAGTTGTGACAAAATAAAGGGTGAAAGGTGGTTTCACATAAGTTCTGGATCTAAAATGGCCCCATCCATTGCTGAACACCATTGACTGCCTAAATACAATCTGCAGTTTCCAAGGAAGCCCTACAGAAACTCAGTGATAGATCCTAGTTGCTCGCTCTGTCTCACATTACTATGGAAGCCAAAGTTGTGTTGTATATAGGCTAGATTTTCCAGTGGAGTCCCTAAGTGCTGCCATACAGAAGTCTAATCTGGGGCTGACTGAAGAGAGTTGGTCAACTCAAAAGGAGAGGGAATGAGCCAAATTTTGTCTTCTGCTGTTGTCAGCAGTCCCTAGAGCTGTGAAGTCAGAGAAATGAGAGATCCTAGAGTATCCTAAGGTTGTGGTAAAGGCCATTAGTTGAAGATCTTTAACAGAAAATCCAAATACTATTACATCCTTTGCATTACGTGATTCCCACTGTTAAACAGCACTGCTTCCATCACATGTGCAGTCTCTCATAGAAGGGGTGAAAGATCATATTCAAACTAGGCTTGCGTACAAAAGTATACAACCCCCTGATGTGAAATGCTGGATCCTGTTACAATGTTGAACAATTCAGATTAACTGAAACTGGGTCGTCTTGTATAAATTGTCCAGAGATTTAACTATAACAGAAAAATAACTGTGGTTTGTTTGTTTGCTTGTTTTTACTTTACTAATCTTAATGTCATTAAGATACAAAAACTCCCTAGAAAGAAATCAAGAAAGTTTGGTGTATCTTGTAAACTTGTCACTTCTGTGGTCTTTTGCATGCATTCCTCCTTGGTCCCAAGGTAAATGTGTACTACAGAGTTCATTCAAGGAATGTCTGGACGACTCTTAGTCATATGGTTTAGTTTTAGGGAGGAGGGAGGAGCAGGGAGTTGAACTCAATGATCCCTACGGGTCCCTTCCTACTCGAGATATTCTATGATTCTATGATTCTGTGATTACAGTGAACTCTTAAAACATAATTAAAATGCAACCATATTAATGAACAATCGTACAGTGGGCAATACTAGACCATCAGAGAGCACATCAGATACTAAGCCTTCTACACTATCAGGTCTTATGCAGAGAAACAGCTTCTCAGAAGAGGTGCTAACTGAAAATAAAACAATTTAATAAAAAAAAAGTACTTTTAAAAATATATTCCTTGTGAGACCCTTTTTCCTCTTAAGTGTTTTCAGTTGTCAACAAATTTCATTGTAAAAGCCTGTCTCTGCTTTTCTTTGACTTGGCTTCTCAAACATTCTTCATGTGACCAGAGATGGCTTTCTGTATCATGAGAAAAGACAATTAACGGGGAAAAAAAAAGAGGAAGCTTTGGCTTACCAATGATATCCATATAATGCCTGCTGTTTCTTATTGCCTTGGTTATTTTTCCCTGTAGTCACTAGACCCAGTGGCAGAAAATACTCAGGTGATCCTGACTGGGAATTAAAACAAACTTATATCTCACTTGCAGGACAATATTACTCAAGGCTCTTTCACTGAAAGGGATAGGCCATTATCACTCCTGGCATATCAACCCCTGCTTTGCTTGTCTCCCTAGATCACAAACAAAATTGTAATGCTCCTAGCCTTTTTATTAAGTTCTGACACATTCCCACAAAAGAAATTAGAGCTATGTAAAAGGAAGAGAGGATTCAGAAGGTCCAGAAAAAATGGAGAATAACTTAGCTGTTTTATATTGTGTTTGGATTACTGTTTCCTTGAAAAAACAAAAACTTTAGATTACTCAATAAATTGAGTAATCTGGACACATCTGGTTATAAGAACCCAACATTATGAGTACCAATATGCTTTCTGTTGTTTAATAAAAGTAGAAGGCTCTTCCTAGTTCAAAGGAGCTAAACAAGGTTTCAAGCTTAGGCTGGGAGGCAAGTTTAAGCACTTCATACATTTATTAATCTTTTCTGCTGTGCTCCAGCCAGTACAGACCGTTCAAAGACTGTCTCCTTAACTCTGACTTGACACAGGAGGTAAGGGAGAATGTCCACTTCTGCACATTTGCACCTTTTTATGCTTTTATTTGATGTTGTGAGATTTTCTTTCCCCTCGTGTACCTCGCATTCCTTTGTGTTACCCCACAAATCGAACTCCAAAATCACATGAACAAACCTACTCACTGGATAAACTACTTCATCATTTCTAATCATTAGTGCCAGCTGCTCAGCACATCCAAGCGACTAAGCGCAAGTACACAATGTTTGCAAAAGGTGCAGTTCAGGGAAGGAAAAAGTCAGGGAAAGAAAGAGACAGAGGCATCAGTCACAGCTTGCAAGGCAGCACAATTATGAAATTTTCTCATGGACAGCAAGACTACTTGTAATTAAAACAGTTTATTACAAAACAGCCTACAGTGGAGATGGAGCACGTTCTCGTATTCATGCTTAGAATAAAGGGTAAATTTGGGCTACTTTTTTCTTTTCCAAATATGGTGTATTTCATTTAGAAAAATTATTTTGAGTGATGCTGAGAGGAAGCACATATTAAAAGCTCTCCATGAAGAGTCACAATTAGCAAAAAACAATAAACAAGACAAATCGCAGTCATTCTTATAAGGAAAGAAACTTGATCTTAAGGAAAAGTTTTCTGCAATTACAGATAAGTCTGCATGTGCAGTGATGACAAACGTGATAAACTGCAGAGAAGTATTATAAATAGCATGGTCAACTCCACCTTATTGATTACTTCACTCTCAAGGCTACTCCTAACCCCCTGCTTTTTTGAGCAGCTTCAAATGATTTGTGCAACTTCAATTTACTCCCTTTATGAGAATGCATTAGCAAAGAGGTTTTAATCACATGGTCACATACTATTGCTTTGCAGATTCCTTGCACCATACAACACACTGGATGGATGGTACTCATTTTATGAGAAGCTGTTCAGTATTCCATTTCTCGTTAGTGTTAATGGTTCGGCTTTGTTACTTTACTCCTTGCCCTGAATATGACAATTTGCTTACAGACTTTTCTTTGGCACATACCACTATAGCATTCAAGCAGTTTTGGAAATATTAATTTTTCTTTTCAAAAGTCTGTGGGATTAAAAGGTGGTACTAACTCCATTTTAAATTACAGGAATTGAGGCTCAGATTTAAAAAAAAAGAGGCTAAAGAGGCATTCAACTTGCTTAGAGAGTTTCAGTGTACTTAGCATTCAGTGGCACCTTTTATGTCCAAAGCACATCTCCCACTGATTTCATTTGATGCTGTGAGTCCTCAAACGCTCATAGAGATGAGACCCTTGGCTTTCTGTAAAAATGAAGACCTTTCACTCCCAATTGAAAGACTGGTTTCAGTGAGGTGCTGCTGCAGTTGAATTTGAAAGTCTTTCTGATGTTACTGCCTCTCAACTCCCAGTAACTGCAGCTTACATGGAAGTTACTGTGCCTTCAGCTGAGAAGGAGTAGGTGACCACATGAGCGCTATGGCTCCTGTTCAGTGTAATGTAGAAAAGACTCACTGGATTCATTACAGAAGCAACCAGTGAAACAGTACTGTAGTTTTCACATGGTCAGTGACTGAATCTCAGTTAAGGGGACAACATTTTCTGTTTTAAGGCAACTGTGGAACTATTCAAATGGGACTTGTAAAAGCTTCTCTGCCTTTGTCTTGTTTTAATTAATATTGCATCAGAACAACATGGCAGAAGCGAGAAAAAAAGCCTTCAGGAAAGCATTTCACTATGATAATTTTCTTTCTCCATTTTCAGCTCCTTTATATAACACCTAATTTTTGCAACAGATGAGGCAAGGGATCTGTAGATAAACAGCATCTTTTGCTGCACAGTATGTATTTGTCACTGTATCAGATCTATTCTTTGCAATGAAAGAAGCATGAGTCCAGAGGGAAAAATTTGATCATGCAATTCGAGTTTATTTTGCAAAGAGTAAATTATTTATGTGCAGAGCAGGAAGGGTCTAATTAAAGGGACACAGGCAAAACTAATCCTCCACACTTCCTAGTGGAGATCTAGTAGGTTAGTATTGTTCAGGTGCAACCACACTAAAAGGGAATTAAACACATACTTTGCTGGGGTGGGGCAAACTTCACAGAAGTTTCTAAAAGCCAAGCTTGCATCCAACGTCCTTGAAGAACCACTTCAGGTTCTGGAAACAGTGCATTTGCATGGATTCAAGTGTGATGCTTTGTTGAAAGCTCCTGATTGTGACCTTGACTTGCTTCTTGTCCGGCTGGACTCCTCGTCCCATGATCATTCTCCCTACATAGCTAATCACAGCCTCCAAACCTAAGACTTATCACAGATCCATTCCTCTTCCTTAGTATCCTAATCTTCATCAAATCCCAATTGTAGCGAGCTTATCCTGACACCCCTTAGAGTTCACAGACCAATGCCATTTACACAGTTATTCCTGGTCTTTTCTCTTTCTTTCCAGATCTCTTTTTCAGCTTTTCCTGCAGCCTGATTCTAGTCACGCAGACTGTACTAGCTCCCCTTCTCTCACTGCTAGTGATCCAGAGAGTCCCACTCAGCTCCCGTAACACCTTTTTGAGTGGGGTGGGGACTGAGACCCACCTTCCTCGTCATTTGAAATATGCCTGGAGGACAGAGCTCTAGTTAGGATAGAGGCCTGCATACACCAAATTCAATTTTTCTGAGCCAAAAACAGAATCAAAATGGCTTTTCCTTTGTTAGAGAGATCAAAGCAAATTGGTCAAACAAAGTACCAACAGAAGTAAACACAGCTGTTCAGTTGTCAGTGACTTGACTGATCAACCATTTCAAGTTAACTGAAGACCAACTGAAAATCTGTGCAGGTAATTAAACATGTTATAGGCAGCAACACATGCTAAAGAGCTGAAAAAACACACATATCATGTTCTTGAGAAAGCCATGATTTGTAAAAGACCCTCATGAGAAATGTGGCATATATGATCTGTGCATGTCAGATAGTTTCAGATATTAACAGTGTGAGCCAAAACCTCTGTGCAGCATATTATGACCCAAAGACTGAGAGGGGCAGAAAATCGATAGTCCATTGGTATTTCCTTAACGGATCCCCAGCAGTGCCAAGACTGGCTGCTTAAACTCACTGTATAGCTGCAGCCTCATACAGTTAAATTATTTAGAGAATTTAGTTTACAAAATGTTGTGAAAGCATGAGGAAAATCAGCTACTAGAATTAAAATAAACCTCTACTGCACGTGTCTGAGCAGTAGGTACAAAACTTGTAATTTTAGTGGATGCTCATGGGAAGAGCAAAAATGCACATCTCCAAAACAACTGCTATTTTCAAAGATCTGAGTCAGGTCTTTGGGGAAATGGGGCTTTTCAGGAAAGTCTGTCAGAGTGGCTCTTTTGTTTGCTTGGTTTTAGTAAGGGAAAAACAGCCAGCGTTTCGCCTAGCTTTGTTCTTAGAAACAGCCGGACGGCATTGAATGAAATTTCAATGATATTTAGCCCAAAGCATACACTTTAGAAGGTTTCTATCCAGAGAATGGCAGAGGATCAGGAAGATCTATTAATAACTGAAATAAGAGAGGGTTTTATTTAGGTGTTTTTTTTTTTTAAAGGGTAGTGTCTAACTGTGCTACCTGCTCCACCTACAGCAGCATGTAAGTGGATGACAGTAGCCGCACACCAACTTTCAGGGTTGTCTTCCTCATGGTACAAGAAATATAGTTTCTGAAGAAATGCTGTGATGGTTTTAGGCTGGTGTTTTGAGGGTTGTACTAAAGAAGGTGTTGCAGATGTCAAAACTTTGATTTCTGCTTTCTTTTTCTGTTAGTCATCATAGAATCATAGAATACTTTGGAT
>NW_009195673.1:0-5769 GCF_000690835.1 Fulmarus glacialis | reverse complement strand
GGGGGGGGGAGCGGAGTGAGCGGCTGCATGGTATTTGGCTGCCTGCCAGGTTAAACCACACCACCTTAATTTGTCAGCGTAATCAGTATCACTGCTCATTCTGATACATCCCTTTTACATAATGGTGCAATATTCTCTCTCAATAAAAAGAAAATCACAAATATTTCTTTAGTGTATTGCTAAAATCCTGCTATGTTTTACAATGCAGATAAATTACTCACTTTATCCTATTAATCCTTTCATCTGTTCTGAATAACTCCCATGAACGCACTCAAGGAGGTAGAGAGGCAAAAGTGAGTGCTTTTGCAAAGTAACGGTGTAGAAGAAATTTTTTTTTAAATTGTGGTGTGAATTGAGAACCCCAACCTAGACTCAGCACACTTGAGTAGCATGTGAAAGATTCAGTATTTCTTCTAACTCTGAAAGTGAAGTGTCTGACTAAGGTATTTCATTCATAGATTCAGTTGTCATTACTATTGTGGGGTCTTATTGTGCGCAGTTGGTTTGGAAAGGTTCCTAGATGTTTACTGTAAAACACACTGTTAATACTTCTGGTCCTACTGATTTTTTTTATTAGAACATGCTTTACCGCCAAAACTGAATAATTTTTGTCTGCCAATAAAGCAATGCACCAAGGTTTATCTAATCTTTCCAAGCTTCTAGCATCAATCATTCCTCTATACATTTATACATAATTTGCAGGAAGGCTGTAATTTTCACAATTGATAATGAGCTCTTCATTTAGTTTGTTTTGCAGCTTTGTTAAATATTAATGCTCTGTCTTTGTTTTTCTCTTTCTAACTCTTTGATTATTAAGGCATTTACACAATTTCATGTAGGTGGCTCAGCGGCTGAATCTTAATTCATAATTAATTTTCAGGCAAGTTACTATTATGATCTTTCTTTTTTTTTCCCTTGTGATCTTCCTGAGCTATCTTTTAGAATATTGCTATTTTATTATTTACATGGACTTACAGTAAAAGCATCCGCTACTACTTGATAACCAGTACTGACTTCAGTGAGACGTACAGTAAGAACAATTAGAGATTAACACTTTTACAAGTGAACCCTGATATCTTATCTCCACTGAAAATAAGCCGTGAGTAAATTTAAAGAAAGGCACATGTAGTTTTCAAATTAAAATAACACAATCTTTTCAGTTGAAGAGTGTAATAACATGAGATGCCTTGGAATGAAACATTAGGTATGTTGACATATCTGTGACTAGTTATATTATATAGCTCTTGTATAAAAAAATTGTAACAAATATGAGATAGACCAATAATCTGTGTGAATGGTATACAATCCACAAGCAAAGTTAAAGCTCATCTGTTTAACTTTTCAGAGTGTGAACAGATTTCTCTAAAGATTATAAAGAACTTTTTCCCCGTAACTTTCTATGTATTTTGTGGCACTGTGGATTTCACTTTTCTCTGATGTACCAGCATCCCCAAGGCTTAAAAGCAAATGCAACAGCATTTAGTGAGGAATGTGATGCTGCCGGCTGTTTTATGTCACTGGCTGTACTAGCAAATTGGGTCAGAGAAATAGTGTGATTTTGCTGTGAGCCTGTCATTGTCTCCACTTACCATGTGCAGGTTTGGCTCTCTAAGCAGTTTTGATGTACGTGAACTAGATATTCCCAGTGCTTCAAGGGGGCATTAGGTTAAAAACCAGCCTGTTAGCTACACCACCACTGAGTCATCCAGTGTGCACACACACTTTTTGTCTTCTGTGAACTTTGTGTCGTATTTAGTGGAAGCTTTTTGCCCAGGAGCTAGACTAAATCTAACCTGAAGCAAAGCCCCTGACCCTATACAATACAGAGGTGCAGGACTCTCACCATCAGCCACTTCTGTCTAGTGGTCTGCCCCTATTGCACCTAATTACTTGCTAATGCAGGAATAGTCTTTCAGTGCCCTCAGTTTATTAAGTCATTCACAACATCTGAACACTTCTATAGGCATAAAGAAGCAGAGTGTACTAAGGAATTTTTAGGTAAAATATGAACTCACCTAAACAGCGTAAGTTAGCATTTGTTACTTCAATCTTTTTTAGAACTAGCTTTTACGTGCTTTATATATATATAAAGCACTTTCCAGTAGTTTCCACTTTGTGGTAAGTAAATCATAAACCATTAAGTGGCAATATTTTTTCTTTACAAATATGATTTTTTCAAAATTATTCTATTTTAGAATATTTAGCTACTGGGCCACATACAGTAGAGACATAGGTACCAATTTCTTAGCTTCGCAGGACCTGTTTTTGGGTGTCTGATCCCTAAGGCAAAATTTCAGCTGCATTAGGCATCTAAGGTTCTTATGCATTGCACAGGGAAAGTTGAATGCCTCAAACCTGAAGATGACAGAAAACAGTGCAGGGAGTTAACCATCTGGGAAAGGTTGATGATACCTTACATAACTTACTGCAGAGTGGTATAGCTTTCTACTAAGGCTTCACAGTCCAAAACCTTCTCATAGCCTAGGATCCCTGCAATGTCATGTGATAAGAATGGGTACATATGAGTCACCCCAAAAGGATATCCTTTCTACTTAAGTCACTAAATTAGATGCCAAAATCTCCTGTAGAGAATATAATCTTTCTTGTAGAACGACTGTTTCTCTAGGAGCCTAGTGATGTATTGAATAACTCAATGCATTAATCTTGGTGTGAGACCTGTTCTTGTCTTTTTTTTTCCTTTGGTGTTTTAAACCCAGTTTCTCTATTTCTTAGCTGAGAACCACATCAACAAAGTTCTGAACTAGTCAGAAATATTTTTTATTGCTTCCAGATAAAACTGTACCACTGCCCAGAATGGATCCGAAGGTGCATGTTATTGTATGCCAGTAACCACTGGAGCAAGCTAGCTAGCTGAAGGGATCCTGGCTTCCATCCTTTCTTCCAGACAAATCATATCTACATTATACAGCTACTGTTTCATGTAAAATTCATCAGCATTCCTCAGCACAGGAACCCAGAAATCCCCACTCCCTGTGAGCATTACACAGAATTAGCAAGAAAATTAATGCACATCTTTTCTGCAATAACCCTGAGGCTAGTACCCCATCTGGCAGTGAGTGGCTTACATTCACAGCTTGAAGAGTTCCTCCTGTATATCTTTATATGAAAAGAGATTGGATACAAAAAAGTTTGGATAAAAATCGACAGAAATCCTGAAGTAAGGGCTAGAGCCCCAGATTCCCAGTTCACAGAGTTTACTGCAAATAATGACTGTTCAGCTCAGTAAACAATAACTGTTTCATTTACAAAAGGCTGTAGACCCACACACACTGCATTCCTTACTGTGTAGTGATAAAGCTTCAACAGGGAAAATAGGTGAGATGGATGCCTATATATTTTATAGAGAAAAGTAAGCAACTGAAAAAAACAATTTAGACCTGCAGGTCTAAATTCAGGTAGAGATGATCACCCTCTGAAGGCTTTCACAAGCAAATTACTCACTCCCATTGGCTGTAAATAGAATATAGGCTCTCAATTTAGGAAGATGGCATCTCAAAATATATAAAGATCAGACCAGATTACGTTGGCTAATTTGAACCATAGCAGTACGACAAATTTTCAGGTCAGACAAGAAGACTCAAATTTTGTTTGTTGGGTTCAAGTGGCAATTGGGTAGGCATTTTTTATTGCAACTTTGGCATTTAATGTTCAACTAAATCCTGCTTTTAGGCACCTACAGTCTTTCCTGGCATGGACCTGAGTCCACTACACAATTGTATGTTCTTCAGTCTTATTCAGATAGAAAAGAGACAACGGTCTGCAGTGACCAATCTTGAAAATCTGCCTGTATGAAATTTTTTGCCTATATCAAAGTTAATATGGTATTTTCTTTGGTTCAGTAGGTTTGAATTAGAATATTAAGTTTTTAAGAACTTAGACACATTCTAAGTTCTGGATATATTGCATATTTATAGATAAGCCTTCTAAGCTTTTTCAAAACTCTGTGCATTGTAACAAGGTCCTATGAAATGCCTGAAAAGTATTCCTGGCTCTTATGCTTTTTGAAAAGATCTATGTTTGATGCATCAAAGCAATAATGTAACTGATTCTTCAGGTAAGAGATGGTTAAATTTATTTTACTATTTAAAGAAGCAAGAGGGAATTTCTATGAAGTCATTGTTATCCTGATCATTGGAAGATGATTCGCTGAGAGAGTTGATAGCATTCAGTAGTGTCAGAACTGGCTCTTATTTATGTGACAGTGAAAAACGATTTTTCAAGGTGTGGTTTTGGGGTCTTTTTTCCCCTGAAAAGAGACAGGGAGCAAAAGGAGAGGACAGAGAGAGGGAGAGATGACTTGAGAGAGAGAGACGTTTTTTACTATCCTGTTTGATTCCTCTTTTACCTGTTGCATTTAGAAGCTATTTCTCTTCTATATAACTTGAGTAAGTTAAAGATACTCAGCCAGAAAACAGATCTGCAAAATAACTCATCTTATAGTTTACAAAATACCTGACAATTTAAGCTGTACAGATAAGAATTTAAATGTCATTTAATGTAATAAAATCTCCTGTGTGACCTCTCAGAAAAGCAGTATTTCACCAGATTAGGAATGTTTCATGAAAACAAACCACAGTGCAGAGTTCTGCTGGAAGACTAACAGTCTATATGTTCAAGAGCTGCCTTTGCCAGTAAAAACAGAGATTTCTGTTTCTTTCAGCCTCTTTACCTTGTCAGCCCTTTGAATTTCTGTTTAACAACTTAAGGCATATATACCATACCACTAATCAGATCACAGCACTTAAGAAATTACTATCCTAGCCTTTAGTTTGCATATTTTACATTTTAATTCTAAAACTTAATAATGCACATAATACTTTTTATTCTCTTTTGAAATATTAATTATACTTGATTTCAACATCAAATGTGATATTTTTCTGTTGCACTTTTCTCATAACTACTGCATTTTAAAAAGTAGTACCATAAAACTTACAATATTGTTCAGTGATTAATTTTCTAATTCATATGAAAGACATGATTATTTCACTGAAAATATATATATTGCACTTGTAGAATTCAAAGGCAAGTATCTAGAAATTAAACTGTAAAACAAGTAAGACAGGCTTTCTTACATTATGGCAATTATGCTATAGAAGTATGCAATATTGGTTGTGCAGTATTTTCCACAAGACCTCCAGAATATAAACTTTTGAATGCAACAGTTATCTTCTTGATTGCACAAGCTGAAGTCCTTCCTGTCACCCACTGTTAGAGCTGTTGCAACTAGTTAGACTGGCAAATTGCACTCCTGTTGTGAGATGATGGTGGCTAGTAAGTGTGAGGATGTAAGTTTCTACCTTTTGACAACAAGCTCTGTGCATACAGCAAAACAATTCACAAAAACCAAAGACATGTTAAGCACATTGTAGGATCAAAAAGTAAACACAGCCAATAAGATTAAAATAGTTATCATTAGCTGCTACTACTAAAACATTGCAACACCAGCTTCAGTGAAAATTAGAAATGCAAAGGTGATGATGAATAAAACACTTTGGGCTTTTAAATACTGCCTATTATTTTCTGTCCATGCTTCAGTGAATAAAATTAAAGAGCTCCAGAAGCATAATATCTTTCAATAAGGTTTAATTTTCCTACTATATACACACTAAGGCTTTTTTAATCACAGCAGAACTAGATTCAGCGTGAAACCATATGTTGAAGAAATCTTTCTTTTAAACAGATTTCAAAACTCTTATGTAACCTAGATTATGTTAAATTTATTCAAATAGAATCATAGAATCATAGAAT
>NW_009195672.1:0-7419 GCF_000690835.1 Fulmarus glacialis | reverse complement strand
AATTTTTTATATATATATAATTATTTGTGTCATCTCCGAAGAACTGAGATCTGTACTGACTTCACACACAGAAAGATGCCTGCCACGCGTTGTCTGAACAGAAATGTCAGGGGGGCTGATCTTTCCCAACGTTGCCTGTGTGCAGATGTTAAATGGATGGCTTAGGTGGTATCCTCCTTAGATCAATTGCACAGCTGGTTTCTCTACAGCATAGAGGCATAACTGTGTGGCCAGGGACCACTACCAGTGACAGATGTTTGCTGGCAGGAGGTGTCTGTCTGTTCCTGCCCTTACAGCACCTCTCTGGAGGACAAAACCAAACCCAAAGCTCATCATCCCTTCTAGAGATGCCTCACTTGTTTTGGGCTTTAGGCATCCTGCTGGATAGGTATACTGGAGAACTTCACACTCAACTTTTTAGTGAAGAAACATGTGAAGACCAACTTAAAGGAGGGTATAAATACTGAGGAGGAGTAGAGGTGATATCTAACATTATCTTTCGAGGAGAATTTATATTTATTGATAGTTTTCTAGCCAGTATTTTCCTGCCTCAACACAATCCTCTCAAGCACACTTATGGGGCTGCATGGGTTGTGTTTTAGGGTGTTTATCCATCGTATCTTTTGACATTGGCACAGATGTGTCTAATTCTGATTTTTGTGTAGAGCTGTTAGGAGCCAGTGTAGTCTGGGTATGCATCTTTCATAGCGTAGTAACTCCCCTGTTGTCCGTGCCTCTATTCTGTAGTACTTCTGCCATTTCCATGTTTCGTGTGTCTCGGAGCTGCCTGAGCTTGCTTCCCTCTCAGAGTATCCTGTGCTGTCTTATGGCTTGCGTGGAAGTTCTGGGCAAGGGAGGACTGCTTTCTGTGGGTGTAACATACTTCTCGTTTGTATAAGAAAAGTTTGTTTTATCTGCTTTGGGGTAGAATTTAAAGTCAGGAGGAGATGGCAGATGGTAAAAGCAGCGTTTTTAAAGTTTAAAGGCCAAATCCTGTCCTGATCTTGTACTCTTGTCTTTATTCAGATCTCACGGTTGAAGCCAGAGGGGATTGTACTGGCACAGTCAAATACAGAATATGCCCCACTGCCCCTGAAATATATAACAGCTGGCACTGATATACACAATACCATATTTCTTCAAAGGGCTTACCAGGCATTAGCTAATTAATCCGATAGCGCTTTTATTTAATGAGGTCTGAGTACCAGCATGCTCATGGAAGAAGTCTATTCTCTAAGCATTGCTCTCTGAAGAATACTGCCTTTTGTTTTAAGTGTCATATACGACAGTATTTTATTGATTACTGTTTTTCTCCTACAGTGCCGTAGGGTTTTCACGTAGCAACATGCTGGAGAACCAGCTTTACCTTGCGTTGTGTTAGGTGCCCTGACCGCAGTTTGCTAGTACTTGACATTTCCATTCAAATGGTGTTTAAAACTCCATGAATTCTCAGAGAAATGGAAAAAAGAAAGAAGTAACTAAGAAAACCATTAGTCCTAGGAAAAGGTATCCTGTCTCCTATCTCAGTTTGGCTCAGTTTGCTGCAGTGTGTCGGGTATTTTAGCACAGTGGCTCAGATGCTTGAAATACAGCTAGATTTAGCCGAGCTTTGGCTCCAGGCTGAATCTTTTGTCCTTCCTGGGCACTGTCAGGCCTGCGAGGTTTGTTCCTCTTCCCGGCACGCAGCCCTGGCTTGACACCGAGAACAACCCCCCAAGGCTACCTGCAGTGCTTTGGGGCTCAGCAAGCTCATCGCCCCGCCGATTGCAGGCATCTGAGCAATCCTTGGCCCTGGCAAGAGTGATGCAGCTGCCTGGCGGGGGGAAAACGGCCGCGGCCCGTGGTGGGGTGCGTGCCGGCATCTGTCCGACCTCGGGGCCGGCTTCACATCCTGCTCCAGGCGACGGTTTCACAGCCGGGCGAGGGGCGGACGTGCCGCACGCGGCAGGAAAGGCGGCTCGGTAAGCATCCGTTTTTACGGGTTGCTCGGAGTCCCATTTTTGTCCACGCACACAGAGCTGCGGTTATCAGCCGTCGCCTCCAAATCACTTGGGAACAAGACAGATTGGAGGCTTTCACCAGACAAGTTAAATCGCGCGTCAGATCAGTTGGGATTCTGCTCATTTAACAGCCGAGGTTTGGTTTATGGGTTTGCAGTGCCACTGACACACCTCGTGATTTATAGTTATAAAAGACGACTGACCTGCTAAGCTTTTTAAAAGCTTTATAAATGTGTAATATGGGGAAGACTGATTCAAAATATGCTTCTGGATGCAAGTGGCATCACATACTCTGATTGTATATTAGCTAATTACAGTTTATCTTTATTTCTCCTAGCCTCTCATATCATGAATTCTCTAGCAGGTTTCTTTCCGGTATATCAAATGTATTGTCAGGTCTTGTTTTGGCTTGAGCAGTTATCTTTTCACATGACGGTTTTACATTTGTCCCAAGTGCCTTAGCACCACTGTTTACAGGATGCAACAGGTCCTACTTTCTCTCCCTAATCCCTACTCCTCTTTGCTTGCTTTACGCTGAATTTGTACTGACTAAAGGTGGCTGGTTAACAGTCAGATATACCAGAAATTTCTGCTTACCTGTATCATACCTACTGCCCCTGAACTACACCACTGTCAGGTTCCCCAAACTTCCCTTTATATGTTCTCAAGGCCATAGCTCAAAAAAGAGACAAGGAGAGAAAGGGATTTCTGCCCATTTCCCTCTTCTCTGAATTGTCCAGTTTGGGGTGTGTCCCATGGATCAAAGATGTCAGTGCTGGGGCCCCTGCACCTCCACGGTATGCAATTTGCCCCTTTACTCCAAAGCAGGGTTAGTCTGGTTCTTCAGATGAATGCCCCCAGTCATTCATTTGGGCTTTCACATTCCCAGCAAGGCTTAAAGTACATTTTCCTCTCTGCACACCTAGATCACAGCACCTTGTTAAGTTTCCTCTGAAAGCAACCTAGTCCATGCCCACCAAAGGCCCCCCCTCCCGAGCACCACCAAAATGCACCCTGCAAGGCGGCTCTGTGCTACAAACACAGATGTGCAGATCCAGCCAAGGGAGCCTAAACGATACTGGGTTTATGCTAAATACAAGCAGCAGGTTTTGTCAGGCAGAGGATAAAGCTGGCCCGAAATCACCAACCCATTTCTGCTGGACTAACCCCCACATCTGCCAGCTAGCCAGGCTGCCTTTTCCCTTCTCGTAAAGGCTTCTTTATTGAGTGTGAAGCGCATGTGTTAGGAATATGGGATTTCCAAATGAATATTTGAAGAGAAACCAGGGGAACTAGAGGAAACACTGAGCTGGCTTCTTGCTTGTATTGGAGATCCGTGCCTCCTGCTTTTTCAAACCATGGGGGCAGCCCCTGACCACAGGGCAGCATTTCCCTTGTGAACACACCTTTCTCCTTTCCTCTTTTGCAGGATGGTGTGTTGGGCACAAAAATTGCCTAAGCCACTTAGCAGAAACGCAGCAGCTCCACCGCCACCGCGGGCTGCAGGTCCTTCATCATCTGTGTGTTGGTGGCCTTGAAAAGTCTTAAGACAGCCTGTCTTACATTCCGTGATGAAGACCTGACCTGCCCTGGGAAGGAAATAATCACACAGTCTGCTCTGCCCTTGTCCGGTTTGGAGCCAAAGATGTCACTTCACCACAAAAGCGGAGAGGAAGAGGAAGGGGGAATGACCTCACCCAGCCGCAGCAGAGAGCACAAAGGGGACAAAACCATTGGGGACAGGCTCAGCTGCTCTGGGAACTTCCCTTCCCTGGCCTTTCTGAAGGCGTCATCGGTATCTCCAACCAACCAAGCAATCTTTGTCTGACGAACCCTGTCCGTGTCCACTCACCCACCCACCCAGTCTGGCCCAGTCCCTGCTTTCCCAGCACAGCCTTCCCTTGGACACCCAGACCCACGCAATGTACCTCCCCACTGCTCCTTTTCCATGTCCTGGCACCGGCCGCCGTTGCTGCCTTCCCCCCTGCACACCAGCCTTTGCTGCACCTGCTGGTGTTCTGCCCAAGTACAGTTCAGGGTCTCTCCTTGGGTGGCAGCCTTGGATATGACTCAGTCTTGGGCTAGTCATGAGTCCGTCCACCTGTTTTTCATTGGAAGGTGGAGGCTATCTTGGGGAAGGGCTGGTATAACACAGTCTGTGTCAGACATACATTACTGGAGATAAGACAACTCCCAAAGAATCCAGATGTTCTGTGCCTTTTTTTTTAATTGACTACTAAGTAATGAATGAAAACTAGGCTTATAACATTCAATTTTTAAAAACTTCCAATCTCCTTTGATGTAGGCAAAAAAAAATGTAAAGGCTTGGTTTTGGCAAAAATAGTATCAGAATAATACCTTCTACATCCAAAGGAATTAGAAACAACTAATAGGTGAGCTACAGGCACGTGTATGTGCTGTAGTCATGATGGAAAGCATCCCTTTGGATACTTGCTGCCTATTTTATGCCTGTGGATTTCCCCGTTTCCTTGATTCTGTTAACCTCCCAGGGTGTGTGAATGTTGGCAGGCTATCAGGTGTGTAAATACTAGGAGATGAGATCAGTTTTAACTGGGGAAACTAAGAGTGGGAAGTGAAATTACTTCCCCCCCCACAATGGTGAAAAGGTTTGGGTCTTATTTTACTGGAACTAATTAGCTTAGCTAATTAGAGACTGGTTTCGGTTTGTCCTGCTTGTGCGTTAGTCATCTGATGGGAATAACAGCAGAGAGCCCAGGGAGCAGAAAAACTTACCAAATTCTTTTATAATATCTCAATTGGCTTGTCTTTAACACACAGTGTGCAAAAAGGTCTGACAGCAAAAGTATGATGAAGTCTAGTCAGTGATGTAAGACTCAGCAGTCATTTGCAAATTGCAGTTACTGAATCTTTGGTAGTAGAGGGTTTGGCTTCAGTAAATACTAAGATAAATTCAGGTACAGCTTCTAAGGTATTCTTATACTGTGAGATCAGCTACTATAACTTGCAACATTACAGCTGGTTTTTTTTCTCTTCCTCCATCCCTTCCTTACTGCAGAGGAAAATTCTTTTTGAAGTCTTAGGACATGGTGCTTCAAAGCAAAATTATAACCTTAAATATAAAGTTCTTGCAACTTGAATATCCCTCTGTCTTCTCAAGGTGATGGATTCTAATGCTATCATCACTCAAAAGGCGATAAAAAATAATAATGAGCTGTCAGTCTCATCAGCTTTTTTAGAGGAGTGATGAGACAAATTGCAGAGTGAAGCAGTTAAAAGTTGGAGTAAAAATACATTTATTATCTATCTGAAATCAATGCATGTTTCAGAAATGTTCAGCAATAGGCAGCGTGCTTTGGACAGAGCACTCTGCTGATAGATTTCTAAACCTACTGAACTGGAATTTAAATGTGAATATGTATCTGTCAAGCTCTAATCGGTGTCTCTAATAGCTAGAAAGATAATGTTCATCCTCAAACATCACAAAAAACTAATCTGTACTTTCAAAAAAATGATCTTGACCCTATGTGTAGTTTGATCCATCATCAGGGGAGGCTTCTTCCTCTCCTAAGAGGTGGTGGAGGAAGGTAAAACAAGTATTGTAATGCATTCATACATCAGCAAAGTACCTACAAAAATATTTGAAGCATAAGAATCCTTTCCTAAGCTAAACCTATTGCTATCAATAAGTGCTTTGAGGCTGCTGTTTCACTATTTTGATTTCCATTCCAGCTTTTCCATTTAGATTATGTCAAAAGACAAAATTTTATATGGCCTTTCTCCTGGCCGCTTCTATCTCTCCTTCACCTCACCTAATCTTCATGTAAGAATACATATACTGGACACCAGAAAACTTGTATTTTGCTTCCAATTTCATTTAATTCTATGCTTAACGATGTTCAAAATTCACAGCATCTCTAGAGATTTCTTGGGTTCCAGGCTCTACGTTTACAGTTTGCAGGAAGGTAAAATCACATGGGAAATACTCAGGAAAATGAGGTATTTTTTCTGCCATAGAAAATACCTTCCTCTGATAGCTGCAGAATCCTTGATTAGTCTTTATCTTTCACATCCTTTTTAGGGATGTTATCTGTGCCTGGGTTGTGTATTTGTAGCAGGCTCCAGTGAGTGATTTATTTCCTACCGATTGTCAAAGAGGAAAGATTATATCAAGACGCTGATTGCTGAACTGTCCTGATTGCTTCGTTACTGGTGTTTTGGAGAGAGCTGGGAGAGGAAGCCCGAGTACTGGTAGCCTCAGGATTGACACTCTCTAAACACACTGAAAAAGACAGGGGGGAGAGAGAGGGATTTTCTTGCAGTGTGATAGGGATTGGGCAGTTCCCTTGGCAACAAACTGCTGTTGAAGGCGAGTTTGCGGCATCTGAAGGGTCTGTGTCCTTGAGACTGGGAGGCCAGAACTTGCTCCCGGCTCTGTCCTCAGACCAAGCTGTGTGATGCTAGTGAAAGGCTTGAAGGAGATGCAAAGCAGAAAGCTCCCTTGCAAGTTCTGCTCTCTCTGGCCAACCGCATCCATACCTATTTTTTGCCAGCCAGGTGACTGTGGGCATGGCACGCAGCATGGGCAACAAACAGGAGGAGCTGGAAGCCATTGTGCAGCAGGAAAACTGATATAGTTGCCATCACGGAAACATGCTGGGATGACTCGCGCAACTAGAGTGCTGCAATGGATGGCTATAAGCTCTTCAGAAGGGACAGGCAAGGAAGGAGAGGCGGTGGGGTAGCCCTGTATGTTAGGGAGTGTTTTGACTGTCTAGAGCTTAATGATGGTGATGATAGGGTTGAGTGTTTATGGGTAAGAATGAGGGAGAAGGCCAACAAGGCAGATACCGTGGTGGGAGTCTGTTATAGGCCACCCAGCCAGGATGAAGAGGCAGATGAAATATTCTATAAGCAGCTGGGAGAAGTCTCACAATCGCTAGACCTTGTTCTTGTGAGGGACTTCAACTTACCAGATGTCTGCTGGAATACAGTACAGCAGAGAGGAAACAGTCTGGAATGTGTGGAAGATAACTTCCTGACACAGCTGGTGAGTGAGCCAAGTAGGGAAGGCGCCCACTGGACCTGTTGTTTGCGAACAGAGAAGGACTTGTGGGTGATGTGGCAGTTGGAGGCTGTCTTGGGCACAGTGATCACGAAATGATGGAATGTTTGATTCTTGGAGAAGTAAGGAGGGGGGTCAGCAGAACTGCTACCTTGGACTTCCGGAGGGCAGACTTTGGCCTGTTTAGGAGACTGGTTGACAGAGGCCCTTGGGAGACAGTCCTGAAGGGCAAAGGAGTCCAGGGAAGGCTGGACATTCTTCAAGAAGGAAATCTTCAAGGCCCAGGAGCAGGCTGTCCCCATGTGCTGAAAGGGAAGAAGACCAGCCTGGCTGAACAGAGAGCTTTGGCTGGAATGCAGGAACAAAAGGAGAGCT
>NW_009195671.1:0-36994 GCF_000690835.1 Fulmarus glacialis | reverse complement strand
TGATTCTATGATTCTATGATTCTAACATGCTACCCAGAGCAGTTACCTGAAGCTCCTCTCTTTGACCCCACTCTTTCTTTTAGGAAAACTCATGACAGAATCCCTGATGGTGAAATTTTGGTTTGCACTCTGGCCTCCCCAGAAGTATCAGAGTCCACCCCTCCAGGAATGCATCATTCTTTGAGTTGAGCTGTGGGAGAGACCCTTGATGGTTGCAGAACTGTGTGACCCTATGATAACAAACCACTTTGAATGGAAACTTTAGGTTTGTGTTTTTGAGAAGCAAATATAAACAAAGAAGGTCCTTTTAGGAATGACATGGACTGAATTAAATGTCCCCCTTTTTAAGGGCTGCAAACTCAAATCCTGCCCTTATGATGCACTACTGCATTTTTTTTCTCGGAGTGACCCAGCTGGAGTCTTGCCTTTTCCTCACTAGTCTGCCAAGGAACCTTTGTGCTGAATCACTGACTATTTCTACTGTAATTGGCTTGGACTTCTAGGGTGAGGGGTGTACTGAATACTTCTCCTTTTTTGCCCGCTAATTGTTTTCCATGCCTCATGGGGCATTTTCTTGAGAATTTCAATGCTCCTGTAATATTTGATTTGGAGCTGGATGTGTAGCAAAATGAAAATTACTTACATTTGATTAATTTCTTAAATGTTGCTTGTCAGTTTAAGGAAATTTTGAGCAGTTTTTCTTCTTGCTGAGGAGTGAGTTTTAGACTATATCTTAAGACTTCCTGTAGGTAACCAAATGTCAAAAAAATCCTCAACCATTTTTCCTCACAGTTATTTCAGCCAAGATCTGTGTTTATCCCTTTATTGGTCCTTTTAGAATAAACAAGAAATAATGGAGTAGTTGTGCTTACATTGCCCTATTCCCCACTTCCCAGGCAAATCAAGGGTGTCTCTCAGCAGCAGAAGGATGAGGTAGAGTTGTGATTGCAGCCATTATGTGGGGGAGCAGGAAGGTGATAGGAACCAGTGTGCTGGCTTTTTCATTAAGAGCTGTATTCCAGTTGTACTGCTCTTTCTGCAGCAAAAATCAGAATTTTTAGCAGATGGATCAGTCCTATAGTAAAATTTGCATTGAGAAATTGTTTCCACAAGGGTACTTGATATCACTGTAGGCGTGTGTGTGTGTGCACTAACACACTTGCCAACTAAAACGGCAGCAGCCAAAGAATGGGGTCGATTTAGAGAAGGGAGGCAGAGATGCAGGCCTAGCTGAAGAAGACAGGCACGTAAGCATGGCTGTTCTACGAAAATGGCAAAACCTTCTGTTACAGATGGAATGGTGGGCATCACCCACATTTTGGGGAGAAGAGGACTAAGAACAGAAAATATCAGAAGCGTGTGTGACCTCACTGGCTCATCAGCTCTGAAAAATCAATCCATGTGCGATTTGCCGCAGTAGAAAAGCAAATCTTTTACAGAGATGGGCATAGAAAGTAGCACTGAAATGCCCGCCGCGATGGGGTTAGAAAAAACGAGGCTTCCTTGATCTCAAGTCCCGTCAGGTTTGGCCTCAGTTCTCTCACTACTTGTACTGCCTTTAAACTCCAGGACACCTTCTTCTTAGTCAAGTTTTACATGTTTTCTTAGGAGTGTATCTTGTGAATGTCAACCTGAGAACATCCAATTGCTTCAAAGTGTATTTCCTTGAGAAGCAACTCACATGCAAAAAAAAGCAAGTGTTGTCTGATAAAGGAAATCCTTCACTATTCATAAAATATTTGGGTTATTTGAGAAAAGAGGAAATTGCTAAGGATTAGGTTTATAGCACATGAGCATGTCTCAGAAGTGCTACTCTGTAAAGCTTGTCAAGGAAAAAAAAAAGGAAAATAAATCCCAGTAGGCTTCCAGAGTTTTGCATCCTGTAGTTTATTACATTTGTCAGTAAAAGCAGCAAGGATTATGGAAGTAGATCCTGGCACGAAGGATTGGTGGCCCTCTGATGGAAAACGAAGTGGAAGTATTTTGCGAAAGACAGACGTTGTGTACTTGCAGTGAAAAGTTATTATTGCAGCAAACCTGTTGCAAATAAATCGCTGTAGCAAATCCCTTGGAAGTTACTTGCCTTAAAGTCGATGGGATTATGTTTTATGTCTCCTTGTGTAAAGGAAGATCCTTGGTTTCAATGGGTGTTCAAATTCCTCGGGGCGGTATACAGAATTAGAACAACTAATCATAACCAGTTTGGAAAAGTTTCCTGTTGATGTTTTAGCATTTGTTATTAATGCCTTAAAGACACACTCTCTGCTAAAAGAAAGGTTCGTTTTCTCTACTTTCAGTATCTCATCCTTTGTACAAGGTGTCCTTTGGAAGACTGTAAAATATTTGATCCTTTTCAGGATCTATCATCTGTATGTTGAGAGGAAACTGAGACAAAGACAGTAAGTTGTGCTAAAAAAGGTGTTAATTGAAACATGATTAGGCCATTTATAAACATGATCTGTTTTTCACCTCAAGGCATGTATGACACACAAAAATACTGCCATTGAGATCTGAATTGCTAAAAGCCTTTTCTCAAAGTTCTTAAGTGGTATCCTTCTGAAAGCAATTGTAGGCTATTTGCGTCAAATCTCTTCAAGGACTCTGTTCTGGTCCAGTAGGCAGGTAGTAGGCAGGTACCTGACTAGGTACCTGCATCACAGAGATAGCAGTTTCACTTTTCTCTAAATATTTTAGCACTTTCAGTGGGTATGGGTAATAATAAAGTCCCATTTTCTCTTAGAAGTGTGTTTCTACAGGAGAATGTTAATGCCTTCTGGGCCATGTCATAGAAGCTGAAAAAGTGGCCTTGCTTTTCTCTTTCTTTTAAATAAGGAAGGAAGTTAAGTGTCCATGCTGGTATTGCAGTACGCCCTTAGTAATCATAGCAGTCTATTTCGTTTTTGTTTCAAGTAGTAATTACTTTAACTCATTCGAAATTAAAATGTAAGTTTGACTACTCGTTTGTACCATCGTTCAAATTTTTTGCTTAAATTCAACTGGAAAATACAGCTCCTATTTGCCTAAGATACTTCAATGGGTCTATTACCATTGCATCAAAACAATAGATAAAATCATAAACCTTAACATCTTGAGAACCACTTAAAAACTATTATCCCTATTTCACAGGGACAAAGAACAATTTCCCTAAGTTCACAATAAATGAACTTCATATGCTGCAGTCCTTGAGTACCTACTCATCACTGGGCCATGCTTTCCTCATTGCAGAGGAGCAATGACATGTTCCAGACTCTGGTCTCTCACTGCCTCTTCCCCTGCTCTTTATGTCTGGTCTCCATGGGTCTGTTCTGTGCAACCCAGGGACCTTCACAGCTCACAGATCCAGCTGGCTAAACATCCCCACTCTCTGTGATCCGGAATCTCATTGTCCCTTGCTCTCCCTTGCCCTAGTTTCTTTTGGAAAGAAAAGAGGATGTATTGGTGGGAAGCAGACAATGCCATGCCTAGCAGTAAGGAGATCAGGACTGAGGGGGACACACACCATGAAGGGAACATGCCCACTAAGTGTTAAGTTCTTAAGTTTGTGGCAACCGGGCATATTGGCATGCATTATAGAAAAGGTTTAGCGTCATTGTTCTAAGGAAAGTTTAATAGTCATAGTGGTTACAATACTAGCTACTGCTCTACAACTTCAGCGCTCCATGCAACTGTTACCTAGGTCTTCACAATATCCTAAGAATTAAGTTAGCAAATACCATTATCACTGTTTTACAGCTGAGGAGACTGGGTCATTTAAGCACATGCTGAAATGGTTTGCTGGATCACAACAACACAGAGTAACTACTTTACGTAAAGCTGTAGAGCAAGTTAGTGAAAGTGCTAGAATTTTATGGCTCTGTATCCAATGGTTGTTCCCCATTAGATTTGTACTGGGAATGTCAAAGACGTCATTTCATAAGGGTCAGGCTTTTGTTAGAAGGAAGCAACCTGAAACCATGTGCCTGCTTTTGTTTATTATACCCTTCATGTGGACAGTAAGCATCTGAAAACCACGCAGTCTTATTAATGGAAGTGACGGTATGCGTGCTATCTAAGTATATATATATCTTGTAAACATCTCATTGTATGAATGCAAGTACATTGCAGTATATCTTACATTGCATCAGTATATCTGTATGTATAAATAGGATGGTCATCCACATGTAAGCGGTTGAAATGGAAATCTAGATGTTCTGGTATGGAATTTATTTCTTCTCCAAACTCTGTTTGAAATTTACACCACTAATGAATGCGAAATACTCACAGTTATACTGGAAGTGCAAGACTAAAAACTGATAGTGAATTCATCACATAGAAACACTGTTTTTTACAAGTACTCATTCTTATGCACAATGTGTTACAATTCTGTAGGGTTTTTCTTCCCTTTTTTTCCTCCTTTTTAACAATTCTAAAGAGCATGTTACTGTATCACGGACAGTATTTGATTTGCACTTAAGGGAAATATCACACCTTGCAGTTCAGTCTTCTAATAAACCTCAGACCTCCTGTGTTTCTATCACTTAATTTAAAATTTCCGAATCTTGGAAAGAGGCTGATTTCAGTGTATTCCCATTCCTATGCTACAGTGCTATAGTGCAGGCAAAGAATTTTTCCACACAATCATAGTACCGTTATTACTATTGATTTTGATGTATCTGGATCAAGATTCAGATGTGGATGAACTTAAGCAGTTCGTCTAAAAGCTTAATAGCATTTTCTTCCTTTATTTTTCCACATTCACAGTTGCTCTCTCCTTTCCCCCTTTTTTTCCCTTCCTTTCTTAAGAGCTTTCCTGTAACTATAGTTTCTCCCTGAAAGGTTATTGTTAATTTGGTGCTAGCTTGTAAGGAAAATAGCACATTATTTGTGTATCTTCTTTGTGATTTTTATCCAGAAATAACAAAAGAAAGATTTTTAAGTGATCAGTGGTTTACCTTCCCTCGGTTATCAGTTTGTGGCCTCTCAGAAAGAGACCTTATTTCTAAAATGCTCAGAAAATCTTAAATATAGCCCAGATTCATCAAAATATGTTGGTTCCTAAATCCTTTTTTCAATCCTTTACATTGATTTTACACTGTACTTAAAGGATTAAGTATTTGTTGAATCGTGTACTAAACCTTTTATTTGAAAGCCGCACTATTTATGGTCTTTTAATTAAATGTGGTGGATAGCGAGAGTCAAAGCTTAATTTAAAAACTGGATCTGAATACTGTTAACTGTTCAAGTTGTAAAATATACTTCAGTATGAATGGGAATAAGGAAATCATCCACTGCTTTAATTAAAACTAATGAAAAATAACGTGATTTTCCTTTCTGTCTTTCTCACTCTAAAAACATCCAATGTGAGCAGCTTCTGTGAAACTTGTGGGTTTGCTTGTACACAGATGTAAGGATTATTTGCGTGCTGTCATTTGCCATTGATTTCAGCAGCAGTTTCCACATGTCACGGAAAGCACAACATATAAAGCAGAAGTGTGTTCTCCACGTATGCTGCGTCTATAAGCCAAGCAGGACGTAATTATTTTAATAGAATTTGGACTGACATTGTATAACATTTTCAAAAGGATTCAGAAGGCTTTACAAAAGAGGACAGCTACAGCACAAAAATACTAATTAAGATGAACTTTTCAAAGTTGGTAGGTGATTTGGTTTTTTATTTTGGTTACCCAGCTGAAGACGCATTAAAGACTGAACTTCAGAGAGTGCACTTTCTTTAAATTAGGACTCCCACAAGCAGCTCAGATCCAAAAGTAAAAGCATCCTGAGTTCCTACTCAGTCATTTGTGAAAACCGTGGCCTTATTTTTCTCTAGTCACGTTATGAGTCAAAGCTGGTTGGGAATAGAGATAGAGGGGAAGCATATGCTTACCTGAATTAACCTGTCATAGGGCCATATTTAAGAAGCTGAGTATCTAGACTTTTTACATAAAAGAGTCCACTCCTGTTGGGTGACCTAGGAGAATGAATAAAGATGCCGTGGTCCTGTCTTTCCTCCGAGTCACCCGAAAAACCAGCATTTGGATTTCTTTGATGAGAAAGGCTGTTTCTCATATCTAATACAGAAGTCTGTGGTACCCTAAGATTGCTGTTGCATGTACGTAAATGACATAGTTCCACTGAAAGTTCTGAATAATGTGAAATTAAATAAGTCTACCCTATTTGATTTCTTTATCTGAATCTGTTTTTAGTTTTGTTTGTGGTCGACCACTAAGATGACTGGATAACCCAGACACAGAAATTACAAAAATTCGCTCTATGTGTTAAAATGGCATTAAATCTTTCAGCATGAATTCAGGTTCTAGCACTTTCAGGATTCATTAGTGCTTTGCTGAATTTTCCCACACCTGCTTAAAATATGTTGGTTGCGGTGCATGCTGCAAAGCGGGGTTACTTGGCTTATCATTAAGGATAAATCCCAGCTGCAGAGATCTAACAAATCCAGAGGAAGAATTCAGCAAATATGTTCTATTTAGTCAGAAGCACTTGCTAATCTTTCCTTTGTCTCAAGTATTGCTTTCACTGTACAATGTGCAACTGGTCAGCTTATGTAAGAAATAGATGAGGGAGTGCACTGATTAATGAAGGAACTGGAAAAATGTGAATAGTGAAGACTATCAAGCATTCAGTGTATTCAATATTTAAGGTCAGTAGAAGGTTTTGGAGAAGGAGTGGGAGAAGGAATGAGGGAGAATAGGGCTCACGGTTCAATGGAAAGTGCCGTGGGGAGTTGTGGGCTTTGGGAACAAGAAAGAGCATTGAAGGTTGATGAATAATTGAGCTACACGGGATACATTATCTCATGGTGTATTAAGTTCCTTGTGGTGATTATCCTCAGGATGTTAGAGTAGGCGTTGGTTAATGGGAGACTAGGGAGAGGGATTTGCGAAGAACAGGGGAGTACGCATAAGAGGAGGGTGGGATACTGGAGCTAGATGGCGAATTGTTAGAGGCTGGGAAAGTATTGTGGGGAAATATTGGATGTTCCTGCTGTATTCTCATACTCCTTCAAGAGCATCTACTTTTGACCATTGTCAGAGGGCAGTCTAGTGTACTGAGCCACTATGGGTATTTTTCTGCTTTTATGTTAGCTTTTATAGTCTCTGTGAAAGGGTGAAGGTTTGCCCAGGTGTGGTTAGTTGGCAAAGGAGAACAAAGAGTAGTGCCAAGCAGAGAAATATGGAAATAGCTTAGCTGGAAAGGCAGGCTTCGCTGTGGTAACAGGAGATTGGTTAGGCCACCTCAGGATAAGGGCAGAGAGGAGTTAGAAGGTGGTAGGAGCAGAAGCTAAGGATGGAAATCCTTAGCTTCTGCTCTAGAATCCTTAATCCCCTGCTCTAGAAGAATTGTGTTTTCCCAAACACAAATCTGTTTTTCTGAACCCCTGAGCTTAAAAAGCATCTATTGCCCCAGCCCACTGCATATCTCACCCTGCTCCATTCACCCTGTTCACCCCACTAACTTTGCTCTGAGGTTTGCTAATGCTTTCTGGCATTCGGATTTGGTTCAGATATTGCAAAATATAGTGGAGAGCTCTTGATTGGGTGGTACTGCCTGTGAAGTCTCATGGTTGCACTGTAACCACAACCATAAAAATTAGATTGAAACAATAAATAACTTTGTCTAACAATCTAGCTTTTCTTGAAAAGTGTGGTTGTCCTCAGCATTTTCAGTACATTTTAACAATATGGGAAGTTTAGTATTTGGTTAGCAAGATGGCTTTTGACTGGAGAGCCCTAAGAAGATGAGATGTAAGCAGAATAATTTCTGAAAGATGTCCTCCACATTTGTGTCTGGCAGTCTGGTATCTGCCCCCTCTATGTATGCATGGGAAGAAAAGATGTTGGGGGCCAGCTTGCCTATGAGGTCTGTGTCACATCAATAATGTCAGTCATTCACCTCAGTGAGTAATAAATAATGTGCACATCCACAGAAATGAGAGATATTATAGTGAAATGTTATATACAAAGATGTACTTTAGATTTTAAAAGTTTCAAATCTCTGTGTGTTTGTAAAATTAAAACGATCGTATGACACTTAACCAAAATTATAGTTCGGTTTTCAGCTCTAAGTTTATGTGCTACTTACTTGGAGAAGGTGCAGAATTCATTACATTCAGCGCAATTGTCTCTGTCTTCAAAGAGGAACTAAGGCAGGCTAAGCAGTACTGGAGCCACTAAAATCTCAATAATACTTTTTGATAGCTAGTTATTATTTAATTTTAATTGAATTATATTGCACAGACATAGTTCAATAGAGAACCTACATATCCCAGTCAAGATCAGGGCTATGATGTTCAAGGATCTGCAGACAGAAACCAACATGTGTTTTCTACCACATTATGGGAAACAGTTTCCACCCAAGAGTTAGCTAAGAGTTTAATCCTGCAATTAGTATGCTCTCTGCCCAGAAACTATCACTTGCAGCACAGCAAGACAGATGGATTTCGGATTAGAAAGAAAACTCTCCCACAACAGAGTAATGCACGATTTATCAGATATAACTTGGAACTGTGGTTCATACTCCTCTGAAGCAGCCCTGGGAGGCAGGATATCAGAAAATTATTATTTGTATTTCATTCCAATACAAAGTGGGGGCCCATTGTGTCAGACAGTGTATAAACAAATAGTAAGAGACGACTCCAGTCCCTAACATTTTATGATCTAAATAGGCAAGGCTAACACAACTGTACAGGCAATATAACGATATGGCAAGGGAATTTGCTTGTTATCACAGAGTTGATTGGTGATAGAGCAAGGGGCCAAATCCAACTCTTTGGATTCCCAATTCTGCAGTCTGTACTACGTTAGACCTTACTATTAGTTTCTTCTGATGAGTTTCTTATATTTTCATCATTTTTCTTTTGTATTTGGTGTTATTTTTTTGTTAAAATTGCTTTACAGAGAATAAGCCCCAGGAGGAGCAGGAAGGTGGTTACCCTACTTACTTGAAAAAGAACAAAGCAGTAATAGATCTATAATCAAGGTAGATTTAAATGTTTGTATGTCATAGCAAGCAGTTATTTTCTTTTTTATATATATATATAAAGTATACCAACAAGGATTACTTTAAGCAAAAATAGCAGCTGGCTTTGAAATTAATGAATATAATCTGTAACAGGTACATATATAAAGCATGAAGTAATTCCTGGCATTCTTCAGTTGATACAGTATCTGAAAGTTGGGGAGAAAACATTAGAATCCAGGAAAGCTACACAAAGTATTTTATTTTATGATTTTTTTTCCTGCAAGTGGATGAACAAGCATTACAAACATGCCCTACACCTGTAAGATCTAGTTATATGGCAGGTAACCAGGGAATATTCTGTGTTTTAAAATGAAATCTGCACATTGAATCAGGCAGAGAACAGCTGGCTTAGAAATCAGCCTGAGAATCAGAATAATCTATGAAAGGTATTTGTGTTAGCATTAAACATTTTTGCATGCTGTCAGTGCAGAAGATAGCCTCTGAGCTTTGTGGATTAAGGAAGCGGCTGGTATGACTTTCTGGAATTGGGTTGCCTTGTTAAGAATGGAAAACTCAATTAAAATTTAGTTACGAGAAAGCTATGTGAGCCCTTGTGATTTACTGCAGCACAATGCGGATTCATATTTTAAAAGGCAGAGTTTTCAATCAAATTCGTGTCAAGTTATTAGGGCATAAGGTTATGGTCATTTCTGCAGTATGTCATTGCTTTTTGAGAAAGAGCTATATACCGATACACATGTGTATCTGATAAGCAATAGAAAGGCAAATGAAGATAAAAAGAAACTATTCTTTAATAGCCAAATACAAATACACTTGGAAGACTAACTAAAGCACAAACTAGGGAGATGCATTCCTGGATATAAGAAACAACTGATGATTAGACTTTGTTAAACTGTATTGTGTTTGGGAGCAATCTACCAGCACCAGGGCAGAGCAGGCATTCACCTACTACAGCATCTCTAGTTCTAACTTTAAGATGTGAATCCCATTTTTTCCACAAGCTGGAGTTGACACAGCTACTTTTAATCCACACTTTTAGATACGTCATTGCAAATTGAGTGTGGATGCTTTTCCCTTGGATTTTGCTTGAGATTATGCCTGTACAAAATTGTAAGAGAAAATTAACTAAAATCAGATTAACCAAAAAGCTAAAATTAAATGGAAACAAAAACTGTTAGTATGGAACAAAAGTGCCCACACACAGACTTGCTCCAAAATAACTAACTGTATGAAGTAAAACCAACTGTTATTTTGGTTCCAGGTTTTTTGTGCAGAGAAGCCCTAGGACCTCTGGCAATTAAAATATAGTTGTTCTTGTGATGCAAATATTTACAACCACTCTAAGGCCCTTTTAAATTGCCAGTGCAGTGTAAAGTAGACAAGGGCTGCTGAAAATGAGGCCAGAGATAGCAAGGCCAGAGGAAGCAAGGCCCTTGGTATTTTATAAGGATTTTTAGCAGACAGCACTTGCCAATCGTATGAGGTAAAAGAAAGGAGAGGAGAGGTCGAAGGGTTTGCAGTGAAAAAGCAGATTGTGGAAAGCAGAAGAAATACAGTAAATGAAAACCCACAAGTACAAATGGCAAAGGATCAAAGGTGAGGGGCTGTGTAGGAGGGAGGTGCTACTGATGCTCCCAGACGTTCAGGGATGGAAAAATTCCATTAAAACTAAGCACCTGCTGCTTAAGATTAGGGCTTCAAAATTACAAACCATGTCAGTAAAAACATTTTGCTTTGCAGTTTAAAGGGGAACTAAAGGAAACAGCCAAAGTATTAGGAGGTGGAAAAAGAGAGAATGGGGAAATATTTTAATGAAATTGATCTGCACACATTTAAGATGGGATATTGCTTAGGCATGGCTGATTTCAATCTGATTTTAATTTTTGTTCCCCAGCTTTTCAGCTGTCTTCTTGAGCAAAAAGAGACTTTTTAGTTTAGTTTAGTAAGGGGATAGGCAACTGAGCTTTGGATGGCTTCCTAACCTTGTGCTTCATTCCTCTTCATGGGTGTGTCTGACTCTTAAATTTCTGTTTCTTAATCCTACTCTGGTCTTTGTGGGCGAGGAGAGATGATTTCTGACTCTTTTGCCCATTGTAGGGTAGAACACAACACTGAAATCCCTTCTGACAGAGTAAAGGCTGGCAAATGTTAGAAACCACAAGAACTTAGATACAGAACCAGCCTATAGTTAACTGACATACACACGCTCACATCAGCATGCCCGCACAACCAAAAACCAAACTGAAGGCTGCTTGGTTTGAAACGGCTGTTTCTCCTGCCCCATACTGCTTTGATATTTGCAAGCTGATGAGCTGAATATCACATGTCAGGGATTGGCAGCAGACAATGGAAAGCCAAAAAGCTGTTCCCAGTCCTTCACACTGAGACAGAATTGATCAAATTGTCTCTTATAGATCGGTGGAAAAAAACAGTCTGATCTGCAGTGTGCCCTCTCTCTAGTCCCACTCCCAGACTCCAATTTAAGCACTCTGTTTCCCTTTAAAGAACTTAAGATTAACCTGATGATTGCTTTTAAATAGGAAATAGGAAAAAAGAAGTTGCTAAAAGGAGTTATATGTCTAGAGTTTTACTTTCCCCTACTCAATGAAGGGATATTCGCTCTTCTTGTCTACTTTGAATACCAGATGTCTCTGCACAGTCAAATTGAGACATCCTGAAAGAGAAAGATTTTCAGATGTCCTCAGCTTTTTCTGGAAATGGGGCCCCTTTAAAGATGTCTCAAGCATGACACTCAAAAACAGAGTCATCCCAGATTGCACAGTGCTTTTCAAAACTCAGCCAGCATTTTTAGTAGCCTATGCCTCAAGGAGTCTGGGCACCTTACCCAAAAAGAGCTAAAAATGTAATTTGCAGTTCTTCAAGTAATCCAAAACAAAGTATCAAATCCCTTCCCATCTTCCTTTGCCAGGGAAAGTCCCTGTGCACTGGAACTGGCCTCGTTCTGCTGCACAAGGGACAGTAGAAGTAAATGGAGGGTGGAGTGGGAGAGCTTTTGGAAGAATGATCAGGCTGTGCGTAGTGCTCAGCCCTACTTAATCACAGATGCCTTGCTTGAGAATCGAGTTCCAAATATTTCCATGGTGCTCAAACATAGAGTTACCTGGCTGTCGTCTGTGCTGAAGAATTTCAACCACCAGAATTTCCTTGGCTGTGCAGCAGCTGATGGCTTTTTCCATTATTTTAATACTCACTCAGCAGATACTTACTTGGTGTGGGTCACTAACCAGGCAAGAAAGTATCAACCGACTGTTCAATTTTCCAAATGTGAAGGATTATATGCCTGTGTATTGTGGCCACAGAGGAACAGTCTAAAGATGTGTAGAACAAATGTGCGTGGCAATATGCATACAGCACGTGACAGACACATGATTTGACATCTAACTAAATGTCTGATCTTTGCCTTTTTATAACAATACACCCCTTTTGAGACTTAATCCTTTGGCCAAAACAAGGGATTGTTCAGGAAAAATTAGTCAATGTAGAAGTCTTAAGAAGTGATTGAAAATAGTTCTGCCTCAGGTGGACTGAAGAAGGCTTTCGTTTCTCAGTTTCTTTTTCTTAACAGGCTAAGATGGATGTTGTAAGACATTAATCATCCTAAATAAATTAATAAATCATCTGTACTAATATACATATGGGTTGTGGTGGGATTAGGGAACTAAAGCAAAGCAACGTGATAGACTGCTGCTGTCATGAACCATTTGCCACCCAGCTCACTTTCTATTCTGGCTACCAACTATTGCTGCCAAAGGAGTTGTTACAGTGGGTTTTAATTAATGCCAGGTAAACCTGTGGAACAGACACCTCTGGTTTTGAAAAGAGACTTAGAGACGCATGATTGGAGCCATCACAAATAATCATCTTAACATAAATTCCCATTACAAGGTGTACTGAAAAGAGCTGTTTTGCTCTTTAGAGGTATAAAAAGGGGACATAGAAAAATGCTTTTTCTTCTGTGCAATAATCTGTGCCTTGTTCTGATGTCCACGCTTACAGATAGGTACAGAAATAACTAGATAAAGACTTCAAGGACAGGACACAGAAAAATGTTCCCTAGGAGCTGGAAGATCAGACTTGTGAACCTTGTCAGGGTGTTTGGGAGCGATAAACACATTTTCAAAAGTTGGTTAGGAGAATATTTTGATTTTTCTTTCTTATTTGTGTTAAAAGAAGGCCCAAAGGTTTTTGATTTTTGGTTATTTTTACCCGTTGTTTGGAAAAAGCTTAAAGCCTGAAAAAGTGCTGAAGTGCCACTTTAGCAAGTAAGAGATTAGAGAGAAAATTATACCCAGCCTTAGGATCAGGCTGTGTATGTTCTTCATTGTGCATTGTCTTGCATCCCTGAATTAAGAGACTAGAATCAACTTCAGGTATCTGGGCTTCAGCTGGTTGCTGAAAAAGCGAGGAAGAGCTCACCTGCTCCCACTCTGCTGATGCACAGCTGGCCAAGAGAATTACTTTTGGGGTCTCTGAAGAGCTAAAGAATCTAACCTGGAGCTGGAGACAGGACACAGGAAAGGACAAATTGGTGTATTGAGGAGATACAGACACTTTCTGAGTTGGCTGGCCTGTCTTATTCCAACATGCAGGGTCACACTAACCACAAGGCATGGGACTTGGAAATAGTTTTCACCAGGCTCAGTAGGAGGGCCCCGAGGAGCTTCTTACCTTCCTGCACAGCTGGGGCATGATTCAGCTTCCAGGAGCATGTGAGCGTGTTGCAACTAGGCAGCTCTCTGTCCTTACAAGAGGCTCATTTCAGGTAACATTTTGATTTTTCTTGTTCCATAGTAGAAGAACTCTTCTCACTAATTACTCTCCTTAAGATACAGTAATTAAGGCCTTTGGGTTTACAGTAAAGATGTCTATGTGAAACAACATGTGGCTTGACCTCCTAAGTATCACAGGAGGTTCAGGTAGGCCATCTTAACCCCAGCCCTCTTGTGTGGAAAAAGTTTTGCTTATGGGCATTTCAGAAATTCATATGTTTTTATGCCCAGAAACAACCATTATGATCATATAGTCTGACCTCCTGCGTAGCACAAGCCTTTCAGCCTCACCCTGTAATTTCTGCATTAGGTACACATCCTGTGGTTAACCCGCATCCTGTGGTGGGATTATATATCGAGTTTTGTATTGATTATATTATGACTTGAGACGAATTACATTTTTAGCTTGGATTTTCAGTAGTTTAGGCTTGCCTCTGTAGGTTTTTCCTTTTTGAGTTTTGCAGGGCTTCTCCCGGTTACTCTTCTTTGCCATCTAGTTCTTCAGCTCCTTCTTGCAAGAACAATTTATGTTAAACTAGAAGTCTCTAACTTTCTTGCCTTGGACTTCCAAGCCTGAATACACCTTCCACAGTACTGTAGAAAAGATGCCTAGAAGAAGTTGTTCCATGAACACTGGAACTAAATACTGTTTTCCTTCAGACTCACATCCTTTATAAACCCTATATGTAATCCTTATGATAACCTGAACTTTCCTCATGTCCTTTATGCCTTGTCTCCCCAGTAAAGGACAGTATGTGCTAGGTGACTCTTACAGAGCTGTGTCTGTACTTACTGGTGAGCCATTTGCAGCTGTTGTGGTTTACCCCCAGTCGGCAAAGGGGACGCTGCCCGCAGGATGCATGGGGACCCAGCCCCCCGCCCCCCCCCCCCCCCCCCTGGTAGGGTGGGGGGAACGAATGGGGGGGGGAAAAAAAAAAAAAAAAAAGAAAACCTGTGGGTATGAGATAAAGACAGTTTAATAGGACAGCAAAGGAAGAAAAAATAATGATAATAATAATGATGAAAGAATATACAAACCAAGTGATGCATAATGCAATTACTCACCACCCACTGACCAATGCCCAGCCTGTCCCTGAGCAGCAATCACTGCCCCCTGGCCAACTCCCCCCAGCTTATATATTGAGCATGATGTCGTATGGCATGGAATATCTCTTTGGCTAGTTTGGGTCAGCTGTCCTGGCTGTGCCCCCTCCCAGCTTCTTGTGCACCTGGCAGAGCATGGGAAGCTGAAAAGTCCTTGACTTGTATAAGCACTACTTAGCAACAACTAAAACATCAGTGTGTTATCAACATTATTCTCATACTAAATCCAAGACACAGCACTATACCAGCTACTAGGAAGAAAATTAACTCTATCCCAGCCAAAACCAGGACAGCAGCCAAATAGAATATATAACAGCTGAGTTCTTTGGGTTTTTTAATGTCATCAGGGCAGTAATTTGGGTGTCTGTCATTCAGCGGTTGCCAATTTTCACAACACTGGTAAGAACTTAATTTTCCTTGGGATTTCTACACTTTTGTCAAGATTGACAGGTTCAGAAGTTACTGTGTGTGGCGGGGACAAGGCAGACAAACAGATGATTAGAAAGACAGTACAGACACGTAAATTTGTTTCCTTAGGAAATGGAGCTACAGATTATTACCTAGGGAATTTACGGTTATTTAAAATTGCTACCTCTGGGTATTCTTACTAGTCGTCTTCCTTCCTGTCTTTCTTTGAATCTTCTCTTAAGGTCTTTGGGGTTTTCGGGAAGGAATGGGACCATGTGAGTCTGTACAAAAAGTTAGGCCAAATTTTCAGCGTTGTGAGGTGATACACGTGGGAAGCAGTAGACACCACCTTACTGCAACTTTCTTAAAGCTTTTTGGTGCCAAGAGTCCTCTCGCAAAACTGCGTTATTCGAATGGTGTAATTATGTGGGATTACTCTCAAATATGCAGCCAGAGTGACTGATAAATGATTTCCTTTACTCCAACAGTCATGCAAGATTAATTAGGTACAGTTAGTATGGTGACACTTTGAAAATGTAAAGCATTATATAAACGTTGAGTGGTATTTACACTGATTATATCCAGGATGTTGGTTGATAGGAAATACATAAAATGTTTTTTAATGCATTTCTATATATGCAGCTTCAGGTAAGAAAGTACTTGTATAAATGTAATTGGCAAAGGGTTTTAAGAATTATGTAATGGATGCTTTGAATGCCTACATGTGGGTTTAAAAGTGGCCTGATTTTTAGACACCATCTATGGCTATCACACATAAACTATGTTTATGCTCTGCCTGTCAACTCATTCCCCTCACAATGCTTCAGTGTTTACATTCTCGACTCTTGTGATGTTGGATGGTCCTCATAGCTCTCCCATGGCAGTCAGCATTGGCCAAATGAGAAAAGGTAAACAGATGGCTTGTAGATATTTCTAGTATTGATACTATTTACTGCCCTACTGATTTTACTGTTTACTACTACTGTTTACTGATTTATTTATATTTGTGTTTGTATGGCACCTAGAACAAGGTTTACTTTTTTTTATTACCATCTGAAAAAGTTTGTCCATCCTTTCCACTCTCAGTTACTCTCATTCCTACTCATCCTGCCAAAGTTTTCCACCCTCTCAGCTGTGCTGGATGCCAAGTGAACACTTTGTGTGGCTGTGCTCTAAGTGGGGGAGTAAGTGGAAGCTGCAGTGAGGGAAGGAGGAGCAAGTCTTTGAGTATTATCTCCTTAATTGCTTTTTTCAAATCTGTTACGAGTTCTTCTTAAAAGGTAAATTACCAGCTCAAATGTAATGCAAAAGGAAAGGATTTTTCCCAACGATTAAATAGATTCCTGAAAAGTCCCCAAGCTCCCAAACTTTCAGATATGTGGTAAAAAATGGAAAAATGTGGGAGTTCCCCAGTTAAGATGGAGCAGATCATTCATTTTGGAGATTTCCTTGAAGTCTGTGTGCATTACTCATACTAGCAGGACTTTTTAATGAGCTTTTTTGTCTGTGTTTACTTTTCTACTTTGTGTTTCATCAAGGGGAAGAAGCCTGGTGTAAAGGCAGTATAGCCAAGCTGGGCTGTACTGTGTGCTCAGGCACCCCATCTTCTCAGCTGTGAATAATAGATTGACAGAAGTCATGGCTGGGACCAAAGAGAAGAGACCAGATGCTCAAAACGAAGTCTCCCTGGTCTACTCCTGGTAACATATCCCTGCGCACATTACTTCTAACGGCCAAATATCCTTCATGCCAACTGTGAAGCCCCTCTTGCTGACTTATTCTGTATTGTTTTCCTTTTCATTGCATTGAAAGTGCTGATCCTCCTTTAGGCCAGTTTCATAACCAGCCAATTGCATGCTCCAAACACTTGACCTGTAGCTTGTATGGGATCTGGGTGCAAAGGTATTGGCTCTGGGCCATCGCTGTTGACTGTTGATGATATTTCATTGGAATTGCAAAACTGTTATGTAGCAACACCATGTTATTGGAAGAGGCACAAGTGTTTGGTTTGTTTTTGTGTGATTCCTACATGTATATAAATTGCACTGTGAGCTGGGGTAGAACTAACGAACGAGTGGTGTTGGATTTCTCATTGCTCTTTGTTGCAAACGTAGACGATATGTTACAAGCAGAATGTATATACATACATTAGCTCAAACTTTCCCTTTCTTTTCCTTGTCCCACTTGAATAATAACAAATAATCATGACTTTTTCCCTGAGCTTGGCTGTCCCCAGGCCTGATTCCCTCTATGTAGTTTGAGAGTTAGATTGCTTCAATATGCTCTAACCTGTGCTGTAGAAAAATTGTTATCCGGTGACTGCTGCACAATGCTGCGGGACTGCTATTTGTCAGGACAAAGCAAAGATTATTGCGTTTATCCACTTTTATATACTGTGCTTTCCACCTTTAATATCATTCAAATTCAACTTTAATTTCTGCTGCTTGTAGAGTAAAACTGACTTTGCTTCTGCAGCCCCAAATCTCAGCAATGCTCAGTGACACATTGTAGAGACTGCCGCATGTTTCACCTGTTTAGGGTGAATGTTCAAAGGCATTTCATTCTCGCAGGGCCCTTCCTGTGGACCCATTTCAGTGGTATTATCTCATTTCTTCTTTAAAGTATTTAGTGTATCTTAGCCTAATAGCTCAATTTGATGCCTAGCAATACTACAGTAGATAGGCACCAAAGAAATAGAATTTATGATGATGTTGTTGAGTTCAAGTACCAGGGAAGTCTTCAAGATATCTTGGTACAGTTGTCATTGTGGTTGCAGCTGATACAAATTTTGATTTATTGTTGCACTATTAACTCTTGTTCATTATGTGGTGTGCACAGCATGTATTTTAGCAATGTGCCAAAGTCAAAATGATAATAATAATAATAAAAGAAGATTAGCCTTAGAATTTAAATGTGGTGAAAGAGCTCTTTGGTTTACTGGCAGTGATAATCAAAGCAAAAAGAGAAACAGGCTCCTTTTAATTTAACAGGACAAAGGTAAATCACAGCTATCACTTATTCCTTCATTGTTTTTTTCAGATGACCATACGTGGCTCTTTAACTTCATGGCTTAATTGAGTATAGTGTCCTGCTTACAGCCAGGATGCACAGGTGACTGCTGTCCTACCTCCTCCAACCAGTAACCTTGCTTCTACCCCAGCAAAGGCCTGTTTTCATCTGCAAGGCTCCCTGTAACTCACCCACATGCAAATGCTTCTGACCTTAATTAAAGCAGTTCACCTCTCTCTGCCTCAAGGGATGGTTTCCTCATAAGGCAGTTGTGTTTAATTAGCATTTGCATAGCATTCTGCTGGTTGCTCTCTGGGAGCGTTGTTCTGTAGGAGCGTGGGATTGCTGAAGCCTGACTGGCAAGCTTTGCACCCTCCTAATTGACACAGAAGCCAAGTAGAAGTTACACAAGGAAAGAACAGAGAATCGTTAATGATGGATCATTAGCAAGTAGCTCCTTTGAATGAATGTAGATAACTTTATAACTCTATCAAAGTGAAAAGTAGCATGATGAATTATGCATCAAACAATAAAAGCTCAAGGAAGACACTGGTTTTATAATTGCTGTGCAATTTTCTAGCATGCTCTAGTTTGTAAGATTAATTTCTTTGGGAAGTGTGAAGCATTCTATGCCTGTTGTACACTTAATGTCAGTTTTGTTTTTCTATCATTAGAGGTTTTATTCTGTGTCTTTTGATATCACTGCAAAAAATCCCAGGGTTTGAGATACGCAATTTTTATGCTAGCAAAAATGTGCACAAGCGAGTGAAAAGTGTATAGCTACTAAACTAGTTCTTTTGAGGGATTGCTGATTTCTCAGTGTAAGGAGTTCTCAGATACACACACCTGAAATAAGATTGCTTTATATCTTTTTTTTTTTTTTAAATAGAAATTGCCTAATAGTTTTGTGGCTACGTTGAATTTCTAGACTAATTAATCTCTAAGGGGCATTTTTGCTCTGAAATTATCTTCAGAAGCATTTCAGTTGGCACAGATAGATCATTCCAGTGGCTTGCACTAGCACCAGTTCAGCCCTTGGTCAGTCCTAGGAGGAGAAGTTAATACAAATATTGCCTAATGAGGTCACCTGTTCCTTCAAAATGTACTGTGCCTTTAAAATGTACTGATCTCTCACTTGAGATTTCCTCTGAAAATTGAACTGTGTTCCAAGTGTGTAGAATTAGAGGAATAAGTTAATAGAAAAGTTATCCCTGATGTGAGCTGCTTCTTAGCTTTCATGAATATTAGTGGATGAAAGGGACTGTGAGAGATCATCTAATCCATCAGCAAGCCCCAGGGATCAGCCATAGGATCAGCTATGCTAGAATAATTCTTGTTCCTAAAGACCTGATTGATAAGAACTCCGCAGCCTCCTCGCATGGCCTGTTTCAGCATTTTGCTACCCCTACCATTATAAAAGTTTGTTTTCTAGTACCTAACTTCAGTTTCCTTTGTTGCAATTTAAATCAATTATTTCTCATTCATCATGGACATGAAAAGGATTTACTTCTTCCTTGCAGAAAGGTTGCATGGATTTTGGGGGGGTTTGGGGGTTTTTGTTGTTGGTTATTTTTTACATTTTTTTGAAGACAGTTCTGAAGATGTTTTTCCCTGGCCCTTCTCTTTAGGTCCAGGATCCCACTTCGTTCAGTTTGTTATGTTTTCTCTGATCATTTCAGCTGCTGTCCTGTAGAACCTCTTCAGGTGTTCCAGATGGCTGTGCAGTGGGGGCCCCACACCAGACACTGCTAGAGCTGTGACCTGCCAGCTCTAACTAGAGCAAAAAGATTGTTTCGTGTGTCCTGCAGGCTTCTCTCTTGTTTGTACACCCCTGTATGATGCTTGCCTTTTTCGCAACAGCGTGATGTTGTTGACTCATCCTCACTTTGTGATCTAGAGTAACCCCTAGCTATTTCTACCTGGCTATTTGTCCCCTGCCCTGTATTTATATAATTAAATGTAGCTCCTTCATTCATTATTGAATTTTACCCTGTTTTATCAGACCATTTCTCCAGCATAGCCAGGTCATTGTGAAATCTGTTTCACAGCCAGTTTTAGCTTGAAGTCCTCAAGCTTCAAGTGCTTCATCCTTAACAGATTGCTCTGGAGCTTGAAGAACTTGAAACGTTCTTCTGTTTTAGAAAATCCCAGGTAGCAATTTTCTGAATATGATTTCCCTCTCAGTATTGCACCTGGCTTCGGATTTATCTAGACCATGTTTCTTTAGTGAGTTTATAGAAAATAGCAGAGAATCTTGATCTGGCATCCTAGTGGTCGGAGGGTCATCTCACCTGACTTTAAATGTCTGCGTGGTAGAGGTCTGCATCTAAGGTACTCGTCTACCCTCTCCTTTATGGAGAAACATAGGTGATCACAATTCATCTGGCCAGATTTAGTCATTTACCAGTGTCTTAGAAGAACTACACTGTAAGTGTGTCTTTTCATCTGCAGTGACTCCAAAGGGAGTCTAAGCAACTAACCATCTGTATCTAGGCTATTGGCATCTAAAGTTAGATGGCATGTATTTCACCTCCAGCCCTTCTCCTGGTAGAAAGACAGGAGCTTACACTATTTGTTCTTAACAAATACATGCTGCCTGTTACTCATCTCCTGAGTACTTTCAGTGTGATTATTTGCTCCAGTATTTAATGGAACTTGAAGTTAAAAATTTGGTCCATAATTTCCCAATTCAACCTCCTTTCCTTTTTAAATACAGGGACCATACCTGACCTCTTCCAGGAGCATACTCATCAGGAATGTACCAAATCAGCTTGAAAAAACCTGTAAACTGTTTTTCTAAGCATCCTTTATCTTATTTTGTCCCACTTGGAGGTGGATACCTTTACTGTATTAACGATTTGATCATAGTTAATGAAGACTGTTGAAGAAATGGCATAATTTGGAATGCTGCATGACCTTTGTCAGCATTTCTCCTCAAATAAGTAGTAACTCAAGTAGTGAACTTCCCTATTGATGTCCTTAAAGGATGACTTCTTGCTGTGCTTCATTTCCCTTGCTGGTTGACATCCTATTCCTTCAGAAAGAAGTCAAACACAGTTCTGCCTATTAAGATGCCTTATGTATTTCTTTGCATTTCTGAGTAAAGCTGTAGTCATAGGCAAAGACAAAACTATGTATAACTTTTTCTGTAAATTCTTTTTGATGATATAATAAAGACCGTAACTATGAATAGAGGAATCCTTTTGCCAATTGTCCAAAACATCGAAGGTTCTTGAATCTTGTATTAAAGTTTTCAACTGACAATTTGGGAAATTGTTGTCCTCTATTTCTCTATAAAACAGTTAGTCTTTCTATGCATATGCTGAGTGTATACCTCAGTTTTGATCCCAGAGTAAATTTGTGACTCATTCTCTCTTCTGAGGCTGGCAGTAATGGTGTAGCTACTATAGTTCTGCAAGGAACTATACTGAAATCTCTGTTCAGCTCACTACAGAGGATTGCTAAAAAGTGAGATCTGACTACCTGCAATAGACATAAAAGTCTTCATATCGTTGCCAGCTTCCCTAAGTGATTTCCACCTTTGAGATTATCTTGCCAGAGTAAATAAACCATTGCTGAGTTTCCTACGGCTGCTGCTACCTATATTTTTGATAGAAAACATAAAACAAGCTGGAAATATCTTTGCTGTGCATTATGTCGGTTCTACATCATCGCAGGGTAATGGACCACGCTGCAGATGTGCTGGAGCTGTTGCTAACTGGAGATGGTGCTTCCCATTGTCCAGTGCACTGCTCCGACATCAGTAACAGTGTGTTAACACGACATTTCGTTGTATTCTTATGGTTGTGCTGCCTCCTGTTGTAGACAGAGTGTGGGGATTTCTGCACCACATCCCGTTGTGTGGGCTGGGCATTGTCTGGGCATTGTCATTCAGCTAGCAGAGAGTGGTAGACCTATGATGTAGTATGACTCAGAGCACCCCGATATACATACCACTGGGAACAAGGGGAAGACTTTCTTAACGTTGGACGAATATTCAGCGATTCTGCATTTGGGTGAACTACTTAAAACTGGCTTATTGGTACATTTTTGTGAACTGGAATTTTTTTAGTCTATAATTCCAGAATATAACATTTCTGTGATAAGAATGCTGTGTAAATGAGATACTTTCCTTTAAACTAACATAGACACTTCAATATTAATATGGGGAGTAACTTTTGAAAATAATTTCCCTCCTATCTGCTTTTTTTACAGGACCAGGTGTCAGATACAGTGAATTTGCTGTGTCACATCCGAAACCACCTCCGCTTGTTGGACAGCATACAGTAGAGATACTGAAGGGCATGCTGGGGTATGAGGATGATGCCATAGAAGAACTGCTCCGCACTGGTGCTGTGGCTCAGCATGAGGTCAGATAAGGAACATTAGCTACATTCCTTCACACTGAGTTCACATTACTTTGTCCTCTCTTTGCTCCCTTCAGCTCCCCTAATGGGACTCAAAGAGAAGACATAATTTAATTCCTAATTTTCTTCCATGTGTGTTTGTATGATTTTAACACTGATGTTTCAAATAAACAATCTCATACTGTCTGAGTGAAAGATTTTCTTGGGCGGGGTGGGGTTAAATGTAATTATACAGTCCTGTGTGGCTACTCATTTTCTGTACTTCATATGGGAAATGGAGTTCTTATCATAATTACAGTAATTGCATAAACGTTTGTCCCCAGAAAGACATAATGCTAGTGAAAAGAAGCAGAATCTTAAAAATCTGTACACTAGACTCTCCACTTGCAGAAAGCTGCCTTGTACAGTTATTTTAGTAGGAGATCAATTATGTACAAATTGGTGGTTGATCTGATTGATTTTGAACAGAATTATCAGTCATGAACTCTTTGTTCATCTGTATTTTAAATCATGGGTAGAGTAACCATTGCAAAACTCACCTCTGTTCTCTGGTATTCCCAATTACCAATATGTCTTTATATTACATTGCATGGTCATGACAATCCCAGCGTGTTAGCAGAAATAAGCTGAAACTGGCACAGTTCTTCAGTTATGAAACAAGCCTATTCCAAGACCAGTTGAGAGACAAACTATGATTGAATAGTCTTTTGTAATTTTATTCAGAAAGGCCCAGGGTACTGTTAATCAAACATTGATCCACACAAACCCACATGCTGAATGTCAAATACCAGAACTTGCCAGACTTCTCAATCTGGTTCTGTGGGTAGGTACTGATCCCTATCTCTGACTCTAGTTGCCATTCAAAGCACCTTTCACTATGGAGAAAACACAGGTTAAAATCTGTGCAAAACTTTTGACTCAGTCCCAGCCCCATGATTAAAACACGGTGAGAGTTGACAAATCTTCCTCAAATTTAGTAATACTATATCCCGCAGTAGGGTTGCCCTTAAGAGTAAGGCATGATGCATTGCAAGAAGGTGGAAGAATTTGATCCATGGCAAATAGTAAGGAAAAGATTAAAGAAGAGCCATTTCTTCTCTACAATCCAATTTGGCAGTACTTCACTCACAGAAGACATGCCATGCTCCTCTATTGCGGTATATCATTTACGGCTAAAGTAAACTCAGCGTATGGGAAGGGTCTAACCTTTGTTGTGCGCACCCTGGGAGTGAGGCAAAGTCTTTCTATTCCTAGAACTAAATAAAACTAACTCAAATTGACACTCAACACATAACATCCGTATTTCTCCCAAAGTATCGGAAACAAGCCTGGCATTATAACTAGCTTGTCACTTTGTTTCCACTCTAACAAACAACATCCTCTGTAATACATTTGAACTTCACAACTCTGCGTTACCTTCTGGGGGAAGAAAAGAGGTCATTACATAATCAAATTGCAGTGGAACCCCACTGTGGTTGCTCATTTTTGAAGCCCAGTATGTTTTGGTTCATTTGTTTGCTTGTTTTCTCTGTGTTTTTGTGTTCTTTTTTTCAGATCTTTTTTTTTTTTTTCTTTTTTTTTTTCCTCTTGCACTGCATTCCTGGCATCAAACTCCATACTCCGTCCATGTGCTAAAGACATCATGAGATCCTGGAAGAGTGACTTCTTAAATAAATATAGAAATAAGTCTGGATTGAGAATAGGGACACCGTAGGGGAAGAGTTGAAACTGGATTGGAAGAGGTTTTGATGTAGTCCACCTTCCTTTCAATCTAAGGGGAACATCCCTTTTTTAATGAGAAAAGCAGCAATTTGAATTCAGCTTCACATAAAATGGATAATCTGGTATTGAACTGAACTTTGTTTACTAACGAAAACTATTTAGCACTATCAGATAAGTTTCACAAATAAACTTGCTGGTTTTAATTTGTTATGGGCTTTTTTCTTCCCATTTCTAAGAATTACATACATAAGATACACTAACATATTGCTCAGTTTTGTTCAAGGATTTCTAAAAAATTCTTTTTTCTGTGCTTTTCCAAGCAATGGAAATAGCTAATCACCACATCCTTAGCTACAGTAAATTGGTAGAGCTTCTTTGACTTTAACGTAACAATGCTGGTTTAAATCAGCTGAGTACCGGGCTATTAACTCCATAAGTATTTCGTGTGGAGCTCACACGCAAACAGTGTTTCCCTTTCTTTGTCTTTTTTTAGTGTTTTCCTCTCTGCTACGTTGACAGTCAAATGCCTAAAGGGATAATCAGAGACATTATTTTGTCTCATCTCCAGCACTTACTGCAATGGGAGAAATCCAGCTACCATTTCTCAGTGTTTGAGATATACACTCACACACAGACTGTTGCTAACTCTTCTTCAACTCAGAAATAAACGGAAGTCTTTAAATAGGTGGGTGTCTGGGAGCCTAAAAAGTCCTGTAGCTTCCAAGGTCTGATCATGAAATTTTGTCCTTTTACAAGGTTTGGTCCTTTGATTTTGGATGATTTGGAAGACAGTTAAATAATTATCATGATAATATCTAAGCTGTTATAGTACCCTTTCCCTTTAAAAATGAACAAATAAATGCAGAAAAAAGAGTATTTACAAAATTTACTGCACTCTTCCCAAGAATCTTCAGGAATACCTGTCTCTAGAGCTCAATTGCATTTTGACAATCTTGTGATTTCAAAATGGTTTTCTCTTGTACTGCAAAACTGGACATCAACCATCACATGGGATTCTGGACCTCATAAACTGAAATCCCTCCAATTTCAAGGAAGGGATGTAGTTAGGAATGACTATACACAGCTGCCTCTGGCAAAGAATGTTTGTTTTTCTCTGCTTAAATTGGAAAGGAATCTGGTGGTGCTGCCATGATGTGAGTGTGTGTGGTATTGGCTTTAATTTGACTTGATTTACACATCACTGTATTAAAAAAAAAAAAAGAGAGAGAGATACAGGACACACCTGTTGACTGGTTCAAAATTGAACCCACCTATAGCTGTTTGCCAGGAGGCTATAACTACCATTGGAAAGGCAGATTTCCATTTTGGCATCTGTTCTGACTCCATGGTCCATGGCCCCTTTGGCTCCATTCTCTGCATTAGGGGATCCCATTGTTCTTGTATTTTCTTGACCATGAAAAATGATTCCTCAGCCCTCCTCATATAACTGTCTTCCTTTCTTTTCCATGCAAGCTAGTAAAGCTCTTCACCAGGTATAAATCACCCAGAAAACTGCAAAATTGGTGGAGTCAGGCTAGTTTTGCATAGCCTGAGGATCTCGCTGAGGGATATCTTAATACATCAAAAGAAAATTCCAATCAAACAACAGGCGAATGGACAGTAATGGATTTTCCTTGCTCCTACGCAGATCTTGTTCCTGGTATCTCTTCTCCAGAATCTTCCCACACACTTGGGAAGTCCCTGCACGGTTGTCTGCAATGGGTGCCCTAGAACTGACATTCAAAAGAAGGTCTTTTTTGATTCTGGCCGGGAGGAGCAAGCTATCCACCAGCAGAAGCCCACCAGCCTCAGCAGCTATCCAGCCGATGTGCAAAGGCCAGTGAAGCCATATTGATGCGAAGATTGATCTGTTGAAAGGGATCACTTAATTGTGCTGGAAGGCAAACGCTCCTTTTCTTCTCAGGTTTATGAAGTCAAAATCAACAGAAAAAAGTTATTTTGTCATTTTCTTTTTTTTTTTTTTTATATAAAAACAAGCAGAGAAAGGGAAAATATCCCCATTCTTGACTTTCATACAAAATATAAAGGTCCTCTTTTTTAAGTTCGTTGAAATAGAGGCTTTTGATGCCTGTTGATATTAATCAGTTTTGGCCTTGCTTCTTCAAAGATTAAAGCTCAGCCCAAAGATGTCTAATGACAATGTGCTAAGGCTAAAGTGGCAGTCAGAATAACTCTTCCAGTGAGTGTGCAGGCATACTCAAAAACTGGGGAGAGCATTTTCATTAAATTGTCATACAGCTCTGGCACTCACAGAGCACTGTAAATCCTCAGCCTGGTGAACCTGGAGATAAAAGGCAGCTAGGCATCTCTATGACTAAAATGGTCATGATTTCTTTTAATATCTAATTGACAAGACATAGTTAATCCTTTGACCTTCCTAACATTATAGCACTGTATTAAAATGTATTTATTTCCCCAAAATGTATTAAAATGTATTTAATTGCCAAAAGACAGAGGAAAGGTAAAGTACTTTCAGAGTTCAGGAATGCTGGCACAGCTGCTCACATGTCATGTCAGTGACATTAAACAGTGCCAGATACAGTACTTTTCTTAACTGCTCGTACATTGAGTTTAATGTGGCCTGGTGAAATGTTAAACGCTATTAGCTGGTGAAAAAAAAAAACAACCAACCTCAGAGCAGTTCCTGCAGGATCAAGTAACCTCCCTACACAGAGGGCTGCATGATACTGGCCAACGTGATAAAAATACACTGATAAACAGTGATATAGTCACCTTTTTAAAGCTGACAACCAATCAATTCAATTACTGTATGTTTCTATTGTGACTGGAATTTGGATCAGACATGTGAGAAAAATGCCTGGGATCACATATGCCAAGGACCCATGAAACTTTTGCAACAAGATCTCTTTTTTTGGCACAGGCTGTGTCAAGCATTGAAGGGGGGCCAAGCAAGGGTTGAGTTGGGGACAAGTTGTTAATTTTTAGGTTTTTTCTATTCTCCAGAGCCACAGATAAAAGAGAATTAGCAAGTACCAATTAGCCCTTAGTTAACAAGAAATTCTTAAAAATCATAGGGTAAAGGGTACACTAAACTGCCTGCCTTAAAAGGCCTTCATGATGGTCTAGTTTACAGTAAGCAGCGTCGCACTGCTTATTTACAAGGTACTCAGAAAAGCAGGCTGGGGAGGAGCCCGCTTCGCTGCAATTGCTTCTGTGCTTCAGCAATTTCGCTATTTGTCTATCTAATAACTACCCCAAACTGAGCAAAAGAGCTTTAAAGTACAAGAAGAAATTTGAAGATCTGTAACCTGGTAGTGGAATGCGTATATAGCTCTCATCTCTTGCAGATCCATTTTAGGAGGAGCTAAAGTTTCACATTAAAAAGTTGCGTATAAAAACTCAGGGTAGTGTGTACATTTCCCACTGACACTCTCTTCTCCTGGAGGATTGAGCCTCTAACTAAAGCAAACGTTGTGTGAGAAAAGTGACAGTTCTCTGATAAATTTTTTGGTCCTTTCATCAAAACCCCTTCTCTCTCCCAAAGCCAAAAGTGAAGGCTTTTAGCTGAAAGATGGAAATGCTGATTCAGCAATGCCACTGCGGAGCTTCCTGTAAGTAACAGTTCAAGTATCTCATGCCCCTTTCATCTTCAGGCCAGGTGGCCACGGGCCTCCTGTGATATATCACACGAGTTTATCGTGAAAGTATACTGTGCTGTTTAATGGGAAATGCAATCTAGCCAGACGAAAACGGGATCATGAAGCAGTCACTCTACAAAACTATACATGAGTCACTGGGGCACCCGTTTTCTGAATTCAAGTTTTCAGGAACAAAACCCATTGTCCAACTGCATGTATTCCTAGGTAGTTCTGCCCACTCGCTCTAACATATCCACCCTACTAAATTCTCTGTGCTTTAAGGGACATATTTGATGGGGAATAGCTTGAGATAGAGAAAGGACCTTAAGAATAACCAGGATCAAAGAGAAAACACTGCTTGAGACTTACACTCGGTTACATCTGTGTTGACAGAAAATTCCAGATTCTGTGGTATGGTAAGTAAGGCTGATGCATTATCTGCAGCCTTTGTGTGCAGCCCAAGTCTCCCATACCTCTGCAGAACCGTTCTGGCTGTAACAGCAGCAGACCTGTCAAGAGCTTACATGACCAAACAGAATGGCAGCAGATCCTGGTTGCAAAACAGTATTAACTACCTTAGACTTGGTGAAGTGTGAGGACCTGCTACTCTCAGTCAGTGATGTTAATTGGGTAAGAAATGTTAACTTGTTAACAAATTTGTATTTCTTAATACTTTTGAAGATTCTCTCCTGCTTGCTGACTCATTTTGTGGTTTTATGGACTTGTCTTCTTCACATTCTCTCCTAATGCACTGGTTGTTCTATCTCCTTTGCATTTACAACTGCATTTGTGGAGTTTTAGAGCACATGTGTCCAAAGCATTGTACCTCTGATCAAGCAATTGATTCTCCTAAAGCATGAAAACTATTAGAAAACATTACAGATCTATTTTGTGCCATAAGCGCTGGAAAATTAAAAGCCTAATCCATTTCCCTTTGAAGACAATGAAGGAGAATTCACATTGATTTCAGTGGACTTCGAGTCTGAACCTAAGTCAGCATCATGAATTTTTTCATGTTTCTGAATATGCCAGATTGTGTCATTTGCTTATAGACAAACTATTAACATATTTTCTCTCTAGAGATGCTTTAAAATAATTAGAAATATTCCAGGTACCGAAACCCTCATTTAACCTTCTTTAACTTCCTATGGGAAAAGCTTTCATATTTTTCTATGTTCTCATCCAGAAACCTTAAATCATTGGGGGTTTTGTTTCTTTGGTAGGGTTAAAAAGTGCTTTCTCTCTCTCTTATCATTGCAGTTTCACTTATAATATAATCTAAAATTTAGGTGTTTGTTAAATCAAATGCCCCGCGAGACTTTATAGGATATTTGTACTTGCATTAATGACCATACTATTAGTAATGTTAGTAGGTGACATCAGTAGACTTATTTACTGAACTGTGTTTGAAGCAAGGAGAAATCCTAACCTTTCTTGTGAGTAGCTTATTATGAGAGATGTGGACTATTGCCAACCTTAAGTACTCAAATACCCAGAATCAGACCCTAAAACAATTAGAAGCAGTTTAAAAATTCAGAAGAGAGTTCTAAAATAGTATGATAGAACAATATACATAGATGAAATTTTAAAAGGAAAAGAAGCAATAGCAAGATTTGTGATAAAGTTGATAAGAGCTGGCAACATCACTTGTACATATATTTGTCTGTGGAACAAAATGCAGGTCATTGCTGGCTTCCTTGCAGGCCTGCAATTTGTCCAGCTTGGTTCTCTGGGCTTTAGGGAGCTGATTTTTTTAGGAGCTTTTTAGGAAATTGTTGGAAGTGAATTCTGCTGATGATTTTGCTATTTTTTAAATATCTGGCTGTTGCTAGTACTACTTGGGCATTCAATCAGCAGCTGAATGCTGGAATCAAGCTGATGTTACTTGACACGTTGAAATAGATACTCTTTCATGTTATGCAGCATGCATCTGATCAGGTTGGATATGAACATTTGCAGTGTTATGAAAATAAGCATTGTGTGATTGAAAGCAGTCTTAATTGGACTGGTCAAGTGCATTCCCCACCTCCTTCTACAAATAAAATCAAAGGCAGTTCTTCAAATTCTTCACAGAAGAAGGAGCTTAAGAGTTCCCACCGAACTCTTAAGGTGGGATGAAGATTGATAGCAGCAGATATAGGAGCAGGTCTTGAAACGGTGGAATTTATCATAGTTCTGTTGGCTTCCATAGCTTTTAAGGATTTATCCTCATGTGAAGACCAGTCCAGTGGTTGTTGGGCTAACCGAGGGCTATCAGAAAATCTGCATGCCACAGGTTTCCTGTTTGATGCTGGGCAAGTCCCATTCCCTTCTTTTAAGCTGTCTGTATGTAGTTTGGTACTTTCCAATCAGAAGGACAAACTAGAGATTGTGAGCTGACCTGATAGCAGAGGCCATCTCTGTTTAGACAGATGGAATCCATTGTCTGTCTTGCAGAGCCATTGTGTTGATTTTAAAATGCATGTGTTGCAGCATAGCAGAGAAGTTAAATTGTTTTGCAGAGTGAGGACATTCTATTTTTCCTGTAAAACCAATATGAACAACCGCAGTTTCCCAATCTCCCATTACTGAAGCAGAGAGAAGCCTCCCCAAAGGGCTTGTGAAAGACCTCTCCAGATCATTTGGGTATAAACAGATAGTATCTTTGTACCTAGTGGTTGCTTACGTATAAAACTGAGATCACAAACTTTTAAAGTTTGGCCTTTCTGGCAGTGACTGCAAAAAGTTCAGGAAGTTAATCTCGTTTTCTGACTGGGATAGTGACTTTAAGGTTAGGGAGATTAGCTGCAACATATATTCCCAGGAAGAACTACTGGCAGCACTAGAAGAAGCTGAAAAAAAGATGGGTTTACATCTAAGGTGGAAAAAAGAAAAGAAGAAAGGCAAGGCAAAAGAGAAAAAGAAAATAAAGAGAAGAGAGAAAAAAGCAAAAAGAAAAGAAAAAAGGAAAAGAAAAGGAAGAGAAGAAAAAAGAAAAGGAAAGAAGAAAAGAAAAAAGGAAAAGAAAAAAGAGAAGAAAGAGAAAAGAGAAAAAAGAAGAGAAAAAAGAAAAGAGAAGATAAAAGATAAAAGAGGAAATAAAAGATGAGAAGATAAGAGGAGGAAAGAGAAGAGAAGAGAAGAGAAGAGAAGAGAAGAGAAGAGAAGAGAAGAGAAGAGAGAGAAGAAAAAAGAAAAGGAAAGAAGAAAAGAAAAAAGGAAAAGAAAAAAGAGAAGAAAGAGAAAAGAGAAAAAAGAAGAGAAAAAAGAAAAGAGAAGAGAAGAGAAGAGAAAAGAAATAAAAGAAGAGAAGATAAGAGGAGGAAAGAGAAGAGAAGAGAAGAGAAGAGAAGAGAAGAGAAGAGAAGAGAAGAGAAGAGGCAAGGGGTGATGGGCCTTGGAATACTGAGGAAAATTTGCCATATATGTTGCTGTGGTTGATCCTTCTGGTAGCTCCAATAGTGATATGTAGCATTAAAGCTGTGGTGAATGATCACAGCCATGAAAAGGCAGAGAGCACCGGCGGGCAGTGACCTGGGCTAGCCCAGCGGAGGGATTTTGGTAGGGATGCAGGAAGGCCTTAGGCACTGCAGGGTTTAGTCACTGGCGTGTGCCCGGTGATTACCGAGTAGAGGCGTGAAATTACACAGGGGAGGACAGACACAGGACGGAGCATCGAGCAGAGCTACCTCTGCCACCAGGGCAAGGAGGAACCAGGAAGAACTGACTGCAGACAGAAGCTCTCCAGATCTTGGAAAATACACTCAAATGAGCTAGGCAATCATTCAGGATCAGTTTCCTGACCTGGAGGTATGTGCTGATCACTTGGTTAGAAAAATTCCCTAGAAGGGTGGACAAGAGACTTTGCCTTTTGAAAAGCAGAAGGTAACACTGTGTTCTTTTCCATATTCCTCACCCTGCAAAATTTCAAACTAAGGGCCTGATCCCATGCCAAGTGGAGCACATGGAATTACTTCCTTTGCCTTTGATACATTCTGGCTCAGCATTTAATTAATGGTCTTGATATTATAAATAGTTTTTGGTTTTGAACTTTTCACTCCACCTTTCCCAAGTAGAAAGATGGGACCCACACTTATCTCATTAATTTCAGATGGTTTGTTTCTGCTTTCAAGGTGTGCGCGTGGAGCCCTCTGAACTTCCTGGACACAAAAGAACATGAAATCTGGCCTACGCTTGAAAGTAGGTCTGAATCTGTAATGCCAAAATGTTTGGAAAGTGAATTTCAGTCTGATTATATTTGTAATGCTGATATGCATTCCAGGAAATACTGAAATATTTGAAGTCCAGAAGAAGGGATAGCAATGAAAAGTGGATTGAAATCTTGCACGTTCAAATACAGAAGAAATTTAAAACTGCCCAAGACTTGCTAAGCCTGTCATTTGAGCCTTGCTGATTAGTTACTGAAATCATCCACACAGGGAAGAAAAAAAAAAAAAGAGATTCCATTTGATTTCAGCTAATACCCAGTTTTGCAATCTGCTCTCAGACTGAAAAATGAAGAGAAATTAAATGACCTACATAGTCATGTCAAACCATACAAACCATAGAGTTTAAATGAAACTGGTTCAGTTTCCACACAAGTCAGCAAGTCAGCGTGGAACTGCATCAGCTTCCAAAGGAAGAAAAATCAGGAACTCAGGCTGTTGTTCAAACATTAATGTCAGTAACTTATCTTTCGACCTGCCATGCTGAAATCTTGTTTTTTCCCATTTAAAGCTCGGAAGAAACTGAAAGTATGTGAAAGAGTATTTGGGCTCAAAAGATACTTATTTTAGACGTTACTATCTGAAAAATGTCCTTGCTTTTACATCTCCAGACTATGCTGCCAATGCAAAGGGTATTTGCTCCAGAGGAGCAGCTGGGTGTGGGTGCCCCAGCAGCGGATTTGCAGCTTGACTCCTTTAAGAGCAGCCCCAAAACAGAGCACTTAAGGCAGAGGTGAGGGGTATCAGGGTTGTCCCTGGGACACAGGGGTGTCCTCCCTTCTCCTGCAAGGAAGGCAGTGATGGGCATTGCAGGGGGCATGGACACATGTGCCCCCCAGCACGGTGGGTTGGGAGCCAGCTGGGCTCACAGAGCATACACCTGGTGAGGAAAGAAGTAGGTCTGCAGGGAGGACTCGGTGTGGGTGTGGGGTCGGGGAACAACGGTTTGGGGGACCAGATGAAGGAGGGAGGCCTTGTAGGGTATTTGGAAACTGAAAGGTGTTTTGGTCCCTATTTCTGTCTCTTGGAAAGGAAAGGTCTCCTGAAATTCAGTCCAATGCAGCTGAATGCCTGGTAAAGCTACAGAGGGATGAAGGGGGGCTGCTAGGCTGTGGGGCAGGGCAGCTCCTGCTGGCTGTTAGCCACATGATTTGGGCCACTCTATCATGCCAAATCTGTGAGTGTTAACTGCTCTTTGATTTATTTTACTCCTGAGCTTGACAGAAAGCCTGCCTTTGGGAAAGAAAGCTAGCAAAACTGCCAGACCATTAACAGCACTGCAGGTCTGTAAGTGTAAAAAGACCAAGGTGCAATGATGTGTCTCACCTGAAACTAATGCTCAGAAATTTACCACAGGTGGTTTGCGAGGGCACAAAAGGGCATCCCCTGTGCTCTCTGCTGACCTGCTCCATCAAGGATTTCTCTTGGTTGTTCTTTCCCCTCCTGCTCTCTGGTTTATCCAGTTGCTTTGCAATCTCTTTGGGCAAGGACCGCCTGTCTCTGTGTGTTTGACCAGCATAACGAGGTACTGATTTCACTTGGATGTTACAGTGATATGAATAACTAGTGTTTTGTTCATCAGCTATAAATTCTGAGAAAACTGGCTAACTTTCTTGCTGTGCTTTTGGACTTTGTCACCAAGAAAGTATCTGATTTCTTCTATCACTATGAGTTTGGGCTACACTCAAAAGACCTGACTCTTCTCTTTTTGCTTTTGTCCCTATTTCAGATCCTTAACCCTTAAAAGTGCCTTGCACTTATCCCTTAGATTTCAGACTCTTTTTCCCTTCTGAATGTTTTCTGTTGTTGTCAAAAGAAGAAATGTGATAATTTGGAAGGTTCACAGAAAGCATGTTTTGTGATTATTGTTTTTGTGATCTGTCCAATGTAAACTGCTTTAGAAAAGCTCTGTTCCAGCCACTTTAATTCACTTTTGCAGAATACTGGATTTGCAGTTGGCTAAAGACAAGGGCTTTTCTTTTAATGGGTACTCTGAGAGGAATGCAGTTTAACCGTTCAGTTTCTGTCCTGGCTTTTAGCTCTGCCTAATGGTGCCCGGGGGAGTCCTATGTGGTTAACTTAAGGCTAATCTTCCTTTGCCACCTTTTTATTGTTGATAAGGGGCAAATATGCTCCTTCCAGTGCTTTGAGTGTGGTGGCCCGTGGCACTGTGCTGCTACTGGGGCAGTTTGAGGGTGCCCTATCTAGGGCCAGTTCCTCATCCCTAATATGGTCTAAAATAGTGTCACAGAAATGCGTGACGTCCGCTGCAGCCGGGGAACAACTCTGCTGCCCACGCAGGCCCGAGAGGGAGATTCCGGCAGAGCCTCTGCGCGCGGTCATGTTGCAAAGCCTGCTCAGCGCCGAACCACAGCCTGGTGGTACCTGGGAGCACAGTCTCAACAGGAGAGCTAAAACCACGAAGCTTGGCTTTCCGTGCGTGGAATGACACCCGTTCGCATCAGCTGGGAACCCAGCCCGGTTTCATGTTTCTGCTCTCTTCGGAGCCCGTTTACTGGGTGTTTACAAGATTGCTGATGCCTGCAAAGGCAAGGCTAGGTTCCCACAGCTGACTTCCACTGATCCCGGAGAATTGCTGAACAATCTCTGGGGCGAATGCCAACTTGATAGGAAAGAATTACCCTGAATCTCTCCCTTTTTGTTTGCTCTGTTGCTGTGGCCCCCTGGCAGCAATCATTCCAGGAATTAACTTTTCTAAAATAACAGGACATTTGTTTTCTCTAATCCTCTAGCTTCTTTAACTCTTGCCAAATCAGAGCAGAGATGGTGGGGAGCTTAACCAAGTCGAGCTCTTCAAACCGATCGCTCCAGTGACTGGATTTCTGCTTTCCATCTCCTCTGCAGAGACCATGCTCACTTGGCACTTCCACCATGTGGGAGGAACCAGGCCCACAGAGGGGCCATTCAAGGTGCTGATGGGAGTGTGCAGCAGGGGGCTTCCACGTAGACAGACGATGACTGGAGGGCTATGGCTAATAGTTGGATACCCATCATGGCAGCGCTGACTATTAGGCAGTAACGTCCTGTCTTCTAGTACGGCTTCTCGGGTATCTTCAAAGGATGTAGACTTAACCTCCCAGTGAAAAACAGCCAGAGGCGTGTTGTTTAAGACCATGCTTAGTCCCAAATGCGGCGGAGCCATGAACTGTGGTGTCTCCCACCATCCTTCTTGCTCTGCTGCCATCATTAGAAAAGCATCTATCCTTGTCAGCAGGACACTGTTGGTGTAACAGTGATGCTATGCTGAAGATATCCCATCTCCCGTATTAAAGAACATGCGTTTCCGCTTTGAAGAGAGATCCCTGGAAGATATGTAACGAGATGCAGCCATATCATCTAATGGAGTTAAATCATGACACTCCACTTTTCTGAGTTTGGTGTAGATGACAGAAGTTTTGCCTGAAAAAGCAATGGATTTTGGCAAAAGTTACAGAGGCAGAAAAAAATTCTGCATGCTAAAATAGAGGATTGGTGTTTTCTGATCTTTCTTTGCAAAAAGCAGAAGAAAGAGTTGTTTGTGGTTTGTTGTTGTTTTTTTGTTTTTTTGTTTTTTTAAGAGACTTCTTAATGCATGTGGTGTAGTTCCCTTTTCAAGAAGAAAATCAGCTAGTGCTTGAAGAAACGAAATCTGTATTTGTGGATTCTGGTGACGCAAAGAAATTCCTTAAACCAAAATTTAATTTCTTGTGGAAAAAGCAAGAGTTGTTTTTTAAATCCATTTCTAAACATGATATTTTTCTTCTTTCTCTTGTTTTTCTTTAGAAAATGGATATTGATTTGGATGACGTGACTGGATGCATTCTTTTTTTTTTTTTTTTCCTTGTCATATAATGTTATTAAAACATTTTCGTGCATGTAATTAATCTAGTTATTCAAGATTAATAGATTAATATTCAAAATTCCTACTGACTTGAAAATTCTGGAGCGCAGGTTGACATTTAAGCTCTCTTCATTGATTGTATAATAATATATGAATAATTAACCCTCAATTTTTACTCACACATGTGGATTCCGTATGTCCATTAACTTTAGTTCATTCTTTTTCATGGTATGTGATATATCAGGTATTCCTTTTATGTAGTATAGGCTTTAGTATTTCCATCAGAAAAAAACACTGGTCAAAGTTCTGCTCCTGTTGCACAGATAACTGTGACTCACAGCTCTGTTTGGGACTCAAATATATTTTATGCTAAACTGTATTTAACTAATGTCTGTTTGCTTCACTGAAGTATTCAGAATATCTACTCGATTTGTGACCTCTTCTTCTGCCATCAGTGTCCTTGGTGGGATATTGTTTAGAGCAAGGGTCACTTTTGTGGAAAAAATGACCTATGCACTATGATCCTCTGGGCTACAGAATATAAGAGGAAGGTATGGGGTGTACCTAGACAGTTGATACCTGACCTAACAAAGCTAGAGAGATCAAGACAACTTTCTGTTCGCGTATAGAGATGTGGTACTTTTACGAATAAAAAGCCATTAGGTGAAAACTTTGAGTGCCTAAAGTTGCTGGAGTGCTTGAAGGGTAAGTTAGGTTCTTGCCATGAATGCATAAAAACCTCGTGAATGACTGAATTAATACATGAATGCTATTTCTCTTCTATTTTAATTAAGTAGCACTTAAGCAATGTTGGTACTTGACATTTGGGTCCCGGTTTGTAACAGCGTCTGCTGTTAGCTTTGGGAACCTCAGAAGTTTTGAGTGCCCATCTTGTAGCTTATGGCCTGATTTTTATATATATCTCTAAATAAAAATATATATAAAA
>NW_009195670.1:0-8406 GCF_000690835.1 Fulmarus glacialis | reverse complement strand
TCTGCCCTCCAGAAGTCCATGGTAGCGGAGTGGTAACGGGATTATTATCTTGTATTTTGCAGCATTTCTGCCAAATACCGTGATTTTTTAAGGCAAATTTGGGAAGCTTGTGCTAATGCCTCACCTATACGTTGCTCAGACACCACTTCAAACATTTTTGTTGGTGCTAATAAGACATAAGTCTGCCAAGTCAAGGAGACCCACTTCATTCTGAAACCTCTTGGTATCAGAATAGACAGAGGAAATGTAACCTAACACATGAGGGTCATTCAGCCCATTGCAAATACTTACCCAATTGCACAGTATTTATTAGGGGGTGGTTCTGACCTCATGTCTCACAAAAAATACTCTATTATTCTTACAACATTCATCGTAGGGGAAATAGCTATTATATTGATTTATATTATAGATGAAATGTTGTTTGTGGGACCAAGGTCGCACTTGTGCTCCCCTGACTGACTGCAGCAAGCAAACATTCTCAGTCATTGTCCTTTTTCCCTATCCCACCATTGTGTAGTGAGAGGCTTGACCTTTCTATTTGGAAATATTTTACAAGATAGTAAACACACGTAGGAAATAATCTCTGAAATAGTAGGAGAAATTAGAAGGCCTACATTTGGGCAAGTCATCAAGTCACGCTGGAGAGGTACAAAATAACAATGCTTCAATGCCTGGAGGACACCAATGGAAAAAAATATTAAATCTAAAAGACAATACTTATGCAAGGAAATTTCAGCAAAAGCCAGTAATTTCTCCCAGTAGCTAAACAAAGCATGGCTATGTGAAGATGGGTCTCTGCCCTTAAATAGGATTCTTATTTTTTGCATATAAAAAATAAATCACCGTGAGAGTTCCAAAAGATATACTGTGCCTGGATACAGCAGAAGATTTAGTATTCTGGTATCCCAGACTAAATCAATAACTGGCATCCTATCTGGTCCAGTTATTGAGAGAACATGATTTGCTTTTTCTTTGCATCATTTTAATGGATTTCTTTTCCTATTGAATAATACTTCTGTACGAATATGGTTTTAAAGTTTATTTGGGTGAAGATTCCCTTTGCACAGATTCTATACTTATGTAGGATTATACAATGGAGTGCTGCTTACAGAAGTGCTATTACTTGTTTCTGTATTCTAGTAGCCAAAGTAATAAAAAGCAATGTATTTCACTGTTAACTTCACACAAAGATTCAGGTAAATATGCAGCCCCTCATTCACTTAACAAAGGGAAATTCTGAATCTACCCATCTTTATCAGCATTCAGGGTAGTAAAAAAAAAGTTAGAACATGTAATAGAAAGTCAAATAATATCCTTCATTAATGTGCTCATTTTTAAATAATTATATTAATTTAAGTACTACCAGTTACGTTGATAAGGAATTCTTGTAGAAATTATGGCCTGCAGAACCAAAATTACTGCAGGTTAGTATGCATGCATGTTATTCATTTGCTCGTTTTTCCCCCTTGTCTAACTTACTGTTTCTAGGACTGGAACAGTAGTTGTCTGCCACTTTCTTCAGTCCCAGTAGGCGTATTGCCTTCGCCCCCAGCAACTGCATTATCCATAAAGAAAGCAGAGAGGACTTTAATCTTGGGCCCACGTCTAGATAATATTAAGTAAGACTTGCAGCTGTGCTGAACAGCAGGCCCACTATTTTCTTTTGCACTCTTTTTCTTTATATGGCTAACAAAACTTCAGTGGTGTGTTTCAGTTCCTTGGAACCGTATAATTTTATTTAGAAACTTGTCAATTGTCACATTATCCCTGTCCTTGATACCTGTTCTGCTTATCAGTCAGTTTTACTCTGAGCAAAGGAAACTCAATGCTGTCTATTTAATTTTAAAATCCCTCAGAAGTAATTTTGTGTGTGTGTGTGTTGCAAAGATCTCCATCCATGTTCAGCCTAATCCTGATGACTAGGGGACACTACACCCCAAGAGAAAGGTCATACCATTTTTTATTTCCTTCATTGTGGCACGTTCAAGCATACTCTTTGACCATCCCCATGGTCCTTGGTTTTTACTTTCCTTTCCTGAAAAATGCATGCTGTTCTAGAGATTAGAAACATGCTGTTTGTAATCCCGAATCTTCCTGCCTACTGCTTCTTGCCCCATGCCTCCTCTTCTTCAGCAGTCACATGGAGATGTGGTGCCACCTTCCCTCCCAGGAGTCTTTCTGTGGGTTTCACAGAGAGAGACCTGGGCAAAACACACAGAGCTGAGCACCCTCTGCTCAACACAACAGGAAAGTAGATGATGTCTTTTAGGAAGAAGGGGAACATAGGAGAAGTACCATCTGCTTCAAACAAAATGCCCAACAAGAACCTGTTACCAGAAAGACAGTGAAACTGTCTCCTTTACTATTACCATCTTGGCCAGCTTTTCTAATTTATCCATGATATTGCAATGATAATGACCTAGCTAATAGATGACTGTGGTGCTGATACAGTTCTAAGAACTGAATTTTCCTTCAAATCCAGATGGCAAAAGAGCATAACCGAATGCATTTTTAAGCCAATTCAAACTGGCTAGGAGCCTAAGCTGAAGGCTTGTGCAAAATCCCAACAAAAAAACTAGATATAATATATATATGGTTTACAGGGATTGCCTTAGTGTATTCTGTAATGCTGGCTGCCATCATTCAGCGAGAATAAAATTAAAACTTTTGGGCACTCCTCACATAAAATGAAAGATTTACAGACAGGAGCCAGCAATTGCCAGTGTGAGGTAGTCAACCTGATGAGAAGGTAACAGGAGAGAGACCAAAACAGGTCAATTATAAATTGTCTTTTGGTTTTTTCAGTTGTTGGGGTTTTCAGGTTTTTTTGCGGGGAGGAAGCCTTATTTCTTGTCATCTTGAGTAACCTTAGATATTCAGAGCATATCCCAAAGTGGCTCTTCTCTATGAATTAGCAGTGTTGGAAGAAAACAGTTAGGTGTGTCCTTGATCCTTTCATTTATTGGCAAGAAAAAGTGTAACTGCTTTCAACAAAAAAAGTCTGTGAAAGAACATGGATCTGAATCATATATTGCACTGTTTAATGTGGCAACGCCAACTCTTTCTGTTATAGTAAATATATAGTAAACCTGTTATTATTTTTACACCTTTTGTTCCTTTATGTCTCATAATATACTGTGATTGTCTTTGATACTACAAAGTTCTTGCACTATGTTTAGGGCTTAGGTGATATCACCGCTGTCCAGTTTTTTAAGAAATTACTGCCAGACCTTATTAAGGGACCTTAGTACAGCAGCTGTCCTTATAGCGCTGTATATGCACAGCAAATCCAGATTGTCAAACATAAACCCATCCATGCACTCAAAGCAGGGCAAACATTACATGCACTGTAAAGTTGGTCTGAACACGCTTGTATGACCTGAACATTAAATCTGTGGTAGGTGTGAAGTATTAAGTATCAAAGCCACAGAATGAATCTCAGGGCCTCCTTCAAACTGGTATCCCAAGGTCTCTAGACAGCACTAATAGGCAGCATAGCATAGCATAGCATAAACTGATAGGTTGTTTTGCAGTCTTATATAACGGGGTTTTCCTTCCTATTCAACTAAATATATAAAAAATAATAAATTTTACTCAATATCATTACCACTGAATCATCAGGATATCTAAAATTTTCACAGAAACACCACCGTATTTTTTCTCAAAGGAAATAAACTGACATTATAAAAGACAACTGAAAGACAGACATCCAATAGTAAGAAATAAAGAGAAGTCTAGTAACTTAGCAGATGTAAGATCTCAGTAAGATCTCCAAAAACTACAAAAAGCAAGAGAAATAAAGGAGTACTGGACATTCCAAAAGGAAAGCCTGAAAACAACATACTATTAAACAACTAAAGGTTAATTAAAACTTTGATTGCTGTTTCATAAATGCCTATAAAACTGTCACCACCAAAGCTGACTCATTGTTAGCCAGTATGTTTAAAGATCACAACGGGCTTTCAGCTGTTAATAGATTCTTTTTTGTTATTAGCCGATTCCATAAATATTCTGATTTCCAGAAAGGATAAGCAACCAGTTGAGGAGACTCTCACAAGAACACAAGAGTTTGACTGTAACATTAAGGTTCTTGCAACAATATTCTTGTACAATTTGTTAATTGTTATGCTGTCCCTCAAACAAGCTATATTTCTCAATAGCAGTTAGCTTAGAACATATAATTAAAATAATCTAACAGGATAGAGCTATACGAACCATCTGTAAGCTGACAAAGCATTCAGTTTGGTTGAGTGGCTCTACCCTGCAATACACCACGAATGCTAAAATTTTATCGTTTAAGGCCAAATACAATTGGCCAAAATGCAGATTTGACATATAAATTTGGAAGAGTATGTGTATAAAACATAGTAATAGTATTAATACTATTGTTGTCAGTATCAGTAGTATTAATAGTATCAGTAGTAGTATCAGTAGTAGTAGCAGTAGCAGTAGTAGTAGTAGTAGTAGTAGTAGTAGTGTTATTACCTCCTTGAAAATTGATGAGTGGGAAGAAATGTATGGTTCTGTGTTACGGTAAATAACAAACACACATTCGAGAGTCAAAGATCGTAGAAGATTATTAAAGACAATAATAGCTTTATTAACTTTTTGTTTTCAGCTCCTGTTTTTTTTTTTTCAGGAACTTGTTCAGTATTGTTTCTTTTCTTTTGCCTAGAGTACATCACGAGTCACAACATAATGGGAGTATGAGTAATGTTCAAATGACAGACACTTTCCAAATCAGAATGATGCTTCAATCAATGATGCTTCCTCAGCCTTGTATTTTATGTACGTATTTAGACCTGACCACAATGACTACAGAGTGCTAAAAACTCAAAATTATAAAGGGTTCTGATCATTCTTTCTCAAAGCAGTAAATAACAACATGATATAAAAGGTGTAGAAAATTATCTGCTAGTCCTGAAAATTCCCCAACCTTTTGCGAGGATCAGTTTAGTTCTTTTCAGAAAGAAAAGTAACACTGATCAGATCACTCCTTCTTTTGTGTCCAAATGACTTTGTAATTTCTGACTCGGTATTTTCATAGCCATTATAATACCACTGGTGAAATCTGCAAAGGGGTGAGGTCAGGAAGGAATTTTCCAGCTCTTCTTATTTTTCTCTAGTTTTAATGTCTACTTTTAAACATCCATATTTTAGTCTTGGTCATGCAGATGACAGCATTATATGATTATATACACTTTTTTGGGAACCCAATTATATAAATTATCCAAACAAGTTAATACACTGAAGCATAAAAGGGAAAAATAAAAAGTCATTTATAGCTTTTCCTTTCTTTGTTCAACTATAAATTATTATGATACAAGAGAAAATAACTCACATGTCTAATATGTATGTGCAGTAAGAAACTTCTATATATAACTAACAAAAATTTAAAATTTAGTGGATAAAGTAGCTAAATATTCAAATACAATCCCCATTCATCTAATATCTTAGATACTCATGTTAAAACAGCACAGACATTCTTCTCACAGTAGATTTGATTTGGTGTTTTTCTATAGATACTGTTGCTGCTACACTTACGAATGGTTGAACTCCATCCCCGTATCAGAGTAAGTGTAAGTCCCTTTACTGGATTTTGGATTGGATCTTCTTTTGCTGTTCCCTTGTACAAGTTATACAACTACAGATTCACTGGTTCCCCCACCTCCCAAGAAAAAAGCAGGAGACAGGCATGTCCCCACTGCTGTCTGAAAGATGCTGCTGGCACTTCAGTTACTCCAGTTCAGCTTTAATTTGACAACAGTAGTTGTGTATGTCAATGAGCGGGTTTCTTTTTTTTCATCCAGATCATTAAAAGAATCTTTTTAAGTGAACTATTTCTGACTACCTTTCTATTCACAATGTACCAGCAGAATGTGCATTCCTCATAAGAATTTTAAAGCTGCTTTTCTGGTATTTAAGCAAAGAGCACAGGATTGGTTGAGACAGCATCTCACTGTAATATAGGAATTTCTTCTTCTGGTAAATTCTGCTGTACTGTTTGGGGGTTTTTTTGTTGTAGTTTAATTAATTGGATGCTATTTTAAGTTCCTGCTGTGTATTGGCCTAGTCATGGGAATTGAATCTGTGTCTCTTCTCTATTGCTATGTATCAAACGAGTAAGAGGAGCTGGAAAGAGCCGAACATTGCTTAGTAAAAGCCACACAACTATAATAGCTGAGCTAAAGCAGCACTTGAATAAAAGGAGACTGAAGTATCCAAGGAGAGCTTAGAAAAAGATGAAGGATCTGCTTACTGTATGGGAAAGCCAGTGTTCCCAGATATCAATAACATAGTTGGTTCATTTTTCTGTTTCATATCTGGTCTTATGAATATGCAGTACCAACTGCATTTAGTTGCAATACCTTCAGAAATTAAAACAGAGTTTTTCTTGTCCAGTTCACTGCACAACAGTGTGGTGGTTAACCCTTCTTTCAGTTAACACCATCAGCCACACAATCCTATCCATACTCTAGCAAAAGTCTTTTAAATAACCGTACCTGCTATGCTCTACACCATATAAGACCTCAGTTGCTGGAACAACAAATCCCAGAAATCTCTGACCGAGTTTCCACTTCTGAAACCTGAATATAGAAATCAGTTCTTTTACTTTTGATTATTCCAAGACTGAAAAGGCAGATACAGGTGAAGGATTCCTAGCCAAGCATTAGACCATGAAAGTGGTCAGAAATGCATTTCCTAATGATATCTATCAGGAACACCATATCCTAACAAATTAAAATGAAAACCAAAACTTTTCAATATTACAGCTCTTGCTTGACAGTCAAGCCATGCCATAATTCCCTCAGTTCAACTGAAACTTTATGTTTTCAGCTGAACTGTGGGGAATGGAATTTTTCCTCCATTATAAGAGGCCAGGGCATATTTTCTGTCCTCATAATCTGGCTCTCAACCAGCAAAAAGACCTGAAGGGGAGAAACTAACCCTGTAAACAGAACTAAGAATTAGCAGAGAGGGGAAGTAAGAGAGTCTAGAGGGAGAAAAGAGGCTGGATGAAGCTTGGAAAGGGACAGGGTGTAAAACTTAAATGGGGACAGGCCAGTAAGAGTAATGGCAGCTAATACCTGCAACTGTATAAATTTCCACTGTTCAGGATCGAGTTATCTCGCAGGGGAAACCCGTTTTGAACAGGGCTGGTTTCACTAAAGATCCCTGATAGAAAACAAAATGGATTGCTTAAGAGAGATATTCCAAAGAGGCAGTGTGGGGGACATGCTTGTGCATTGTAGTTAGCCCTGTAGTCTTCCTATCAATACATACAAAACTCACCTTTAGTGCTAAAAAAAATAAAGTGACGCTTATGGTGATACGCAAATTATTTTCATAAACTGACCCACTAAATATTTTGCACAAAATGACACACATAAACCAGCATGAACTTGGAAGATATGGAAAATATTTCAGGAATATTCCTTTGCATTTAAGAGATACATCATTTAAACAAAGACAGCTTATCTATCATTGCCAAGCACTCATCTACAGCCTGAGATTCTATGTTTTGAGATTTCTATGCCTGTAGCCACAAACTGTGTTGATACTGTTTTCACATTTTCCTAAATCTGGATGGGCTCTCAGTTCACCAGCACATATTGTAAGCACACTACCTCATTGTGAAGACTTTCTAGATTTGACTATCCACATTCGAGCTGCCTTGAACTCTACAGTAGTGCTGAATACCTCATAAAGCATCTCAGTAGCTTAAACAATGTCTTTCCTAGAGCTCCTCTCTGATTTACAGTTCACCCCTTCAGGGTCATCTGATCAACAGAACAAACAAACAAACACTTTCAAAATGTTTCATAAGAACAACACTCTACTTTAGAAAGCAAAAGAGATATTCAGATCTAAGTAAAACAACAAATACTTATATTGCTAGCCTTCATTTTCTCACCAGTTGTGATGCTCCTAAGATTCATATCTGTGTCACTGCAACTTTTCATATCACTTCTGCTGAGCTGAACTCCTCCAACACGCCACCTTTTGGAAATACTAGTATTTCTTTACTTCTGTGTCAAGTATCCTTATGTCCTGTTCCCTTTTAAGCGGGGTCCTTTTGTATCAACTTCTCTGTGTGTTTCTAAATATGTGTACCAAAATTTTAACAACTTCAACAAATTTTCAACAAATTCAATTCCCCCTTCTGGGGAATCCCTAGTACATCTTTACTCCCATATATCTCTTCCCCAGCTTGTAAAAAAATTGAGTCAAGCTGGACTTAGCAGCTTCAGACACAGTGTTATTCTAGACATCGTTCTGCAGCTGAGAGGTCTAGTCACTTTTCATTGTCACCCCCCGGTATATTTTACAGGAAGCCAGACAGCACATGGGTGAATCTAGAGGCACTGAAGGATTCAATACTAAGTCATAGAATCATAGAATCAT
>NW_009195669.1:0-9086 GCF_000690835.1 Fulmarus glacialis | reverse complement strand
AAACCGCCTGTCGGGGTACGTCTCCAGGCTCCCGGCCTGCCAGGGAGGGCTGTCCCCCGCGAAAGGGTTCTCGCCCGTGGGGTGCGGGGCTGTTGGTGTTCGTGTAGTGGGGTCGCTGCCCAGGCGCAGCTCGTCCCCGGGGCTGTGGTGAAGGAAACCCTGGGAGGTGGGAAGAGAGTAGCCTTCCTGGCTGCGTCCCGCTGGCCTTGTCCCCGTCCTCTGCCCCGATCACTGCAGCGGCAGGGGTCTGCTGTCAGTAGGACGGGCACCGTTTTGATAGAGGCTCAGAGGTTCCTCAGCTCTATTCAAAGCTGTCCTACGCCTGCGTCTGGGTTCATCGGTTGAGAGGAGAACAAGTTACCTCCCCCAGAGACTTCCTAGGTCTCATATAGACTGAGAGAGAAGAGGCTGATGAGGAAGAGGAGGTCGATGAAGGAGGATGGTGGCCCATGGGACCTAGGTCCCAACCAACCATTGGGTGGAACAAAACCTTGGGTGAGAGGATCTGCAGTTCTGTGTTGCCCCTTCCCTCTACAGAAATAAAATCTCACTGCAAACCTGAAAGGGTGGTTTCCCCCTGGTGATACAGGGCCTAAGGAGCACATTTTCCTTCCACTTTTAGGCTTTGTTCTGAAGAAATATGGGCTGCTGGGTGAAGATGATAGTTGGACTGACTTCTCCTCTGAGATTTATAAACCTCTCTTACGAAGAGTTTATATGAAACACTTCATAATCCACCAATCCTGCCATTCACTAGAATTGGAGAGGGATTTTTCTTCTAGGTGAAGGCAGCCAAAGACATTCCACACATCTGCCATCAACACGTGTATTTGCAATCTCCACAATGGAGGTAACAAGAATAATTTTGTTTTGTGGAGTTCTTAATAACCTATTATCATTCTTCATTATTTGAGGGTCTTAAGTATTTTACCTAAACTGGTATGAAAATCATGTTTCACAATGGCCTCTGCTAGCATTTTTCTTCTGGTTAACCTGATAAATACAGTACATTCCTCTCCTTGCTTTCTTCTGGCATTTGGATTTAAACAAAGCAAAACTCAATAAACCTTACACATTTCCACGTGGTTTCACATAACAACATTAGTTTCATATGTTTCGAAATAAAGATTCAGATTCACTCAAAATGTCCGTATATTTGGATTGTTTTGAGTTTAAACTGAAACATCAAATGAGAGAAATTTTGCATGTCCTCAGATTTTTACTGCAAATGCTATATGCAGTTTGATTCTGCCTCCTGGGTACTGTGAGCTGTAGTTAGTTATTTTTTTGAAAATGCCCAGAAGATGTAAAGTAATGTAAGCACGTTCACTAACTCTGGGACCTTAGGGAATGCATTTTCCCCTTTATCTATTTTATAGCTTGTGTTCACTAAATATAATACCATGACAATACACTATTCATCTTGTTGTGCCGTTTTAAGATCTTTGGATGGATTCTCTCGTCTCGGCCCAGAATTTCACAAGTGAGTAGAAAGATGAACGCTGACCAGTGTGCAGGTTCTTCAGGGCACAGAGCAGACAATGCCCTTTTTTTGAGAAGCTAGTCAATATTTTGAATCTTTCCTTGAAAGCATGGCCCTCAAATCTTTCTACTGCATATTTTTAGAACTTGAAACAAAAATATTAATTTTTTCTCCTGTGGCATTTTTGCTGGCATTTATCAGTGTTGTATTGATGGAAAAAACTACTTACCCACTTGCTTTACTCAACACTTTTCTTTAGGATAGCATAGTGGGAACAAGTGTTCACTGTTACTGGTGACAGAACAGCACTCAGTGGTTAAACTTGTCAGCCAGCTGAAGCCAGGGAATCCAAGCCAGCATTCCCCTTTACATACATTTTATCTTGTGTTCCTCCATTAGTAACAATTTCTGTCACACTTTTATCATGCAGTCTTTAATTGGTTTATTATTTTATTCATATGCTAAGTACATTCTCAAGCTCCATATATTTGCAGCGCCATGTGTTCTACTCATACCGTATATCCTGAAAAGGTGTATTTCAACATGTCTGGTCTGCATCTCCCCTCTGTACAATATCAGGGGTGTCTTGTGTGAATGTTGATAAATCATCTAGTATAATGCTTGTTGCTTTGTTATCTAGCTGCTTATCAGTTACAATCTCAAATTCCCCATCATGTCATTTAGATTTTATATTCTCCAGGTTCCTATATAATTTCTCCAGTCTGCAGTGTGTTCCTCATATTCTGTACCCAATCTACCTCTCCTTTTAGATCAGCTCAAATTCTGTCTATACAAAAAGAGGGGAAGAATGTTCAAAAGCAGATGGAGTTAACTGCAGTAAGATGTAAGAGAGTTCCGTGAGGTTGTGATCTGTGTGGTGAGGTTGTCATTTTGTGTCTGAAATTTTCAGTAAGGAAATCAAAATCTTCAGATATCTTCTGTTCTACTTAGTAAGTAGTAAGTGTTAGCTAAGAAAGCTGTCAAAGGTGAGCAAGTATGCTTCTCTAAACCAGAAGAGATATATCAGCCTGCTCGAAAATGTGCCTTGCTTGTAATCTGGACTCTGTAATTTGGAAAAGTATGTGTTTGAAATAAGAAATTACAATTTTTATAGAAATATCATTGGATGTAGTAGGGGGTTCATCTAACATTCTCCAGAGTTCTCATTACTGTGAAATTCTGAGTGTTACAGATTGGAAGTAGGTCTGTTGTCAGACTATGAACTCCATGGTGCTTCAGGAATTTATTTTAATTATTAACAGTGATCTTTCTAATGCTCATTGTCTCTTTTTGTGTAGATTAGAGCATTCTTATTTATATTAGACAATCCTAATTAAAAGATACTTGGAAGATGCTACAGAGCCAGGCAATGCTATGTGAAAAAAGATTGAATGCGAAAATCCAGAAGAAATTATCTACAGGTAATTAACCAAGTCACAGTAGGATGAGATCAGATGGAATTAATTGAAGTTCAGGACATTTTTTATTTTTCCAAGGATCAGTAGCTCTCAGTTGTGTTGAAAAATTCTTTAGCTACCCAAGTGTACCTTGCTTGTAGATAGTACTGCCCCTTTAACAGTAAAATTTCTGCTACACTTGGAAGGAACTAGGTGCTCGGGTGGCCTTCATGCTGTATGGTCCCACAGCTCTGAAAGGGAGTCAAGTATAGTACACCTGAGAGGCAGAGCTATAATAGTAGCCAGCTTTGACATCCACACCATGAGGACCAAAGGATGTGTTTATTCCCAGCAGACTGGTATCCAGCCAAAGAGGGGGCTGGGCAGAGTGTGATTCTGAAATTACTACAGCTCATTTGGGAAGTATGGTCCAAAGAGCAAGGTGCAAGCCTGGATTCAACAAGCTTGGATTCAATTTGCAGGTCCACTGCACGCTTCTTGTATGACCTTGGGCAAATTACTGTAAATCCAGGCCATCAGATTTCAATTGAGAGGTGCGTAAATACCTTTGAAAGTCTGAATTTTAATCATATTGTGCCTCAATTTCCCTTCTGCCTAATAAGTAGTAATATTACTTTCCTACTTTGAGCTGAACTGTGAATTGCTTAGATACTGGGAGGACAGGAGAGGTAAGAGTACCACAGGTAACAAATGGCAAGTGAAGCCATTTGCTGACGGCTTCTTGAGACTGAGCTCCTGTGTGCAATCTCTAGTAAGAGGTGAACTCATTTTTGAGCCTTTTCCTCGCCACTGCTCAACTGCCTTTCTTTCACAAGATGTACAGAAATGTAGTATGTTGAGACATATTCCACTAAGTAAATTTGATTAAACTTGGCCATTTCAAAAGTTATTGGGGGAGCTAAGACAGATAGGCAGTGCATGAATGCCTGAGTCTTGTTCCCTTAGATAAAAGAAAAATCAACTTATTGTTTTCACCAGTGGAAGAGGTAGTCAAGCAAGTAGATCCAAAGATACCGCTTGAAGTTTAGATGTGCCAGTTAATCTCAACCAGGTGGGGTTAAATGTGGCTAGCAGCAATCCCTTTGAAATGTACCTGGAGCAGAACTGACTTGTAATCAGGTAATGTATATGTTAAAACATGTCTAAAACATCAAGTATAAACATTCCACAAGAGCAACAAAGAACTTCAAAGTACACGTGCAAGATGATGGTCCAGACAGAACCATTTGAAGGATTAGAAGAGATCTTGGCAAAAGCCTCTAACTTGTCCATGAATAATACAGCAACAGTTGGAGGTGAAACTATAACAGTATCTTCTCTGCTTTGTTTTCAACAGAGCAATGCCACAGTTTTGAGATGCAATCTGACAGGAGCCTTGCTCTGCAATTGTGCCATTACAGCCTCCTGGATAAAAACATTTGCATTGGTTTTGGTTCTTTTCAAGACACGGGAAAAAAATCAATGCTCATTTTAAATAGAAAAGGATTAAATCATTTAGCTTTTTCAAACCTTATGACAAGTAATACAAAGTATAAAATGAAAAACCTAAGTGGCTCTAGTAAAATTTTAACTTAATTTTTTGTAGCTAAATTTATGAGACATTTGCAAGTGTCATTCACGTGGGTTTATTTATTATCATCTGCATTCAGCTGCATTCTGTGGTTATGCGTTTTGGGTTTTCTCCTATTATCAGCTACACGTGGGGCTGAAATTTCTCAGTAGCATAAGTATGGTGAAAGAGGTCTTATTTAATTCTACTGTGCAAGAGGACAAGCAGCTGCCTAATAGCTATGCAGTGAAACCCTACATCTCCCATGGGTGGGGAAGGTGGGTTCCGTTACAGCTCTGTTTTGGGTACTGCAGAGGGAGCACAGAAGGCAGGTCAGATGAAGATGGGAAATGAGGAAATGTGGACTATTGCCCAGCTCAGTTCTGATTACAGAGTTACAGTTATGAAAGCCCTGAGGCTGTCAGTGCTGATATACTAGAGTTACACAGTAGGGGCTCTGGAGGACTACAGAACTAAGTTTTGCTCTGTATCATGAAATTTTTTTCATAAAGGCTAGGTTCTCACATTTTGTCCATATGGTTGAATTGCACAATGGTAATGGATTCGATCACTTAGTTTCGCTTGGAGTGACTGGAGGAGTTCAGGACTTTCCTGGAAGTATCAGAGGTTTCCAGAGGCTGTGGCACTTGTCAGTATTTGTAGTTTCCTTCCTGTAGAGGTGATTATGTGGGATTCCAAACTGCACTGATTCAAAGGCTTGTGTACATTACCATTGTGTCAGCGGCATCACTAAAACAAAATTGTTCTCTTAGAATCTGTTGCACTGGGTGGATCTTAACTGTGCCCCTTAACTATCACTAAGATACTGAGAGACATCATCACATTTGCAGTGTAGGCAGAGACATAGATTTCTTCTGTCAACTTAAACATGAAAGCTGGAATTCTTCTCACTTGAATTTGTCCAAATTAAGGGCTAGGGATAGGCTCACTCTTTAGAAGTGCCTGTCTTTGCAAGGATGAGTTACCATCTGGACATGCCTGTCTTTGTTGGCTACAGAAGGAGCTTAGATCAAGAGCTTACACTTTCAGGTGGCTGATGTAAGGTAAGATGAATCTAAGCTTGCAAAAATGACTGGTGGTATTTCAATGACATTAATATTCTGAAAATGCAAGAACTGTGTCAGCTTTAATAATGCTAATAGTTAGGTGATTTTGCATTCAGCCCCAAGAATTCTGACTTTGTAAGAAGGTGGCACTGTGGGCTCTTCATTTACTGAGACAGCCTTCCTCCCAGTTTATATATAGAAGGATTATATAGAAATCTTTGTGGGAACAGAAATTCTAATATTATTTTAATGATCACTCTTATAATAGCCACAGGGACCTGGGAATCAATTATCTCAGAAACAACTGAGGGACTGGTCCCATTGACGTACCATTTAGATTATTGCAGCTCTGTTACAGCGTTCTTCAGCAGCAATCAAGCACCAAGTACGTTTGCTATAAAATATCTTAATCGAGATTTCAAGACAGTGTAAAACACCTTATATTTAATCTTTATAAAGAATATTATCAGTTAATATCTTAATGCAATTACTATTTTTATTAATAATTCAAGTATTTTATAGACTTTTTACACATTAATTGAATTTATCACAGCTGATCTCTTAATCCCAACACTGGTAGCTTATGCAGTCTATGCCTTCTAATAGTCCAATTTTGAAAACAGGATGCAATGTGACAGATTTTCAAGACTTCCCTTTGTTCTACAGACATTTCTAATGAGACAGTCTTTGCTGTCCTGCTTCTTAACACAGCAGTTCTGAAGATCTGCACTAAATTTTCATGTAGATGGAACTAGCAGAGAAATAGACAAACCCAAAGCATATTTAAATCAGCGCTTTGGAATCGGACTGAAATAGGCTTTCAGTCTCCCAGTGACTTCAGTACGCAGACTTATCTCTGACTCCAACAGGGGTTTAAGTTGGTGTCTGTATCAAGGAAATATTACAGGATCCAGGGTGTCCTTCAACTTTATGATCCTGAAGACTGCTCTCCTATGTGTGTCCTTGCTACTGGAAAAGAACAGCATGAAGATTATTTATGAGGAGGACAGCAGTAGAAATTGAAATGTCAAGTGTTTTCTAAACACAGAGGAAGATAAAGTCTCTCTCCCAAAGAGTCTAAACAGGGAGAGAAAGGCAAAGACTGACAAAAAAGTATGTAACATACAGACAAGGCATTAGGAGATCACATTAGTAATAACTGGAATATTTTTCTTCCATCCTCTTCCTTCCACTTTCCATTCTTCTTGTCATCATATTCTGCTTGCATTTCAGTGGTCCAACACTGGACCTCATGTATGTGTGCAGTTCAGTCATCTAAGAATACATTATAAGATAAATTAATGTACTTGGCTTTTCATAAGCCTCATAAAAAGTGTAATTTCTAGGCAAAATTTAAATAAAAAGAAGGCAGATACTTTTTGGATCTGCCCAGAAAACAGATTTAACATGGGGAACACTTTAACAGCAAACAGAAGACCTCTACGGAGAAGCACACAAACAAGGTAAAGAAGTAGGTAAAACTGGAGAGAGGATGATCTGGCAAAATAATAAATCAGCCAAAAGAGAAGAGTTTTATAGGACCTTGAAGTTGATCACAACCTATGATTCAGGAGAAAGCATGAAGCCTGTGGAAAAACAGGAAAGGAGTTATCTTTTAAGAGGCCAAGATCAGAAGTGGTCTGATTAAACTAAGAGTTAAGGAATGTAAGTTCTCAGGCTGTACTTTGAATGGCCTGAAGGTGGTATTCGTGAGGAGTTGTAATAACTAACGTAAGAGGTGATGTGAGCCAGTAAGACTGTAGGAAGAAGGAACAGATTTGGAGGAATGGGGTAAAGAAGGTGAAAATGAATGCTAGTCTTCGGGTGCAGAAGATTCTGTTCTGCAGTGACAGACCCCTTGGTTACTATCCTTACTTAAAACTTCTAAGTGATTTTGGATAATTCGGATTTTTGGATGCACTGGTTTTCAAACTTAGGAAACATCTCAAATGTAGAACTTCATTTTTTTTCCATTGCTTCAATGGATCTTCACCATAGCATCATTTCCTTTTCTTAATGAAAGGAAATGTGATGAAAACATAATTGCAAAACAATAAGCAAAATGAAACATTATGAATGATTTCAAGGACAGTAACAGCACTCCAAGGTGTTTTTCTAAACTTGGACTTTTCTCAAATTGACTGAATTGCCAGCTGGTAGTCCCCATTTAATGAAAATATTGAGATGGGGTTTGGTGGAATAGAGTTCCTTCCCTAAGCTTGTTCAGCAAATTATTTTAATAACTTTATTTCTGAAGCTATAATCCCTGAATGCCTGTAACAATTATTATCCTCATTATCATAATAATTTTGCTATTATAGATATCTATATTGAAGACATAATTTCTAAAATCTCAGTGATCATTCCCACAGAGAGTTCAGCGACTTTTTTCCACTTACAGTCTTAAGTTTAATTGTGGGGGTTTTTTGGTATTAGAAACTCCAGCTGACACTGGAGATACCACGGCAGAGTGGAAGAGGGATACAGCACCAGATAGAGGAACTGTTGATGTCCTCTATGCAAAAAAGCTGAGGACTGGGAGGCAATGCCTCCTAAACCTCAAGACTCAAAAGTTGTTATCCAATTCTCTTTCCTCCCTTTCTTTTGGCCCTTCGCTGTCGCTCATTATTACTGTTGTGGCAGAGTGCTGAGAGCCGACGTGGCTGGGGTTTTGTACTAAAAGCGTTAGTAAAGTAATCACAACTCTGAAGGGGTTATAGGATAAATAGACGTGACATTTACATTTTACGCTGGGGCACACTTAGCGTGAGTGACTTACGCAGGACCACAGAGCAGCCCGGTGGTCGTGTTAGGAATTGGACTAAGAGTTCCTGAGTGTACAGCACGCATTTCGTTGCGGTGCTTTAGCGTTACAGCAGCCTTCACGCTCGCTCAGCCTACAGCCCAGTAGTCAATCTGTGTGACTGAAAAGAAGATCCATCCACCAAAAACATTAACGGTTGGTTTAGCCTCTTTTTAAAACCTTTCAAGCAAATGTCAGTATTTGCCATAAGCAAGAATACCGATCGGATAAATTGCCGTGTTTGGTATAACAAGTCACATGCTTCCACATGAAGAGTGAAGAAAGCTCGGATTGGAGCCGATGGCAGCAGCAGACATTTGCGTGCGGGTTTGTTGGTGGTTTATAGGGTCATGGCTTTCATCTTACCCTGTCTTCTCGGTTTATGCCAGAAATCCTTCTTGGCAGGCACTCCTCTTGCCGCACGTTCGTGTGAAAGCCACCACAGTGGGGCCGCGACCTGGGCAGCACTCTAAGGTAATGATGACAAATAATGTCCAGAGCCCAGAAGGGACCAGTGTGATAAGCCTCATCAGACGTTCTGCCTCACACAGTTAATCTTTCAGCTAGAGTGTCTTCTTTATACATATAGATTTCTTAGCACGAACCATTAATTGTGAGAAAAAATGTTTCTAAAACACCTCCTGAATGCTTTTCTAACGCCAGCACCCCTTAGATGGCAGCAGGCAGGTCCGCTCGGCGGTGGGAGCCGGCAGCGACCTTCCCCAGGCCGTCCTGCGGCTCCGCCGGGAAGGTCAGCCCCTCGCCC
>NW_009195668.1:0-3623 GCF_000690835.1 Fulmarus glacialis | reverse complement strand
CAAGAAGGACTTGGTGGATGAAAAGCTGGGCAAAAAAAAAAGCTAAGCTGACAATGTGCTCTTGCAGCCCAGAAGGCCAACCATATCCTGGGCTGCATCCAAAGAAGTGTGACTAGCAGGTCAAGGGAGGTGATTCTGCCCCTCTACTCTGCTCTGGTGAGACCACCCCCTGCAGTACTGCACCCAGCTCTGGAACTCTCAGCACAGGAAAGACATGGACCTGTTGGAGTGGATCCAGAAGAGGGCCACAAAAATGATCACGGGGATGTAACGCCTCTCCTGTGAAGAAAGGCTGAGAGAGTTGGCGTTATTCAGCCTGGAGAAGAGAAGGCTTCGGGGAGACCTTATTGCAGCCTTTCAGTACTTAAAGGGGACTTATAAGAAAGATAGGGACAAACTTTTTAGCAGGCCTGTTGCAACAGGACAAAGGGGAATGGTTTTAAACTAAAAGAGGGTAGATTCACACTAGATACAAGGAAGAAATTTTTTACAATGAGGGTGGTAAAACACTGGAAGATGTTGCTCAGAGAAGTGGTAGATGCCCCATCCCTGGAAACATTCAAGGTCAGGCTGGACGGGGCTCTGAGCTACCTGATCTAGTTGAAGATGCCCCTGCCCACGGCAGGGGGGTTGGACTAGATGACCTTTAAAGGTCCCTTCCAACCCAAACTACTCTATGATTCTGTACCTCAGTTACCTCCTCTGTACTGCATTTAACACTGCTTCCATACCTCACTAGGGATTTGTGATGGTAAATACATTAAACATTAAGTGGTGCACAGGCACTGTGATGAACTGCATGGACAAAAGATGGCATAAAGATTGAACATCTTCACAGCAATCCTGTGAGGTAAGCTGATTTGATGGTTACTGTAGATTTGATAATCATCACTTTACTTGTGTGAAAACTGGAATATATGACCGTCAGAAATGACTGTCAACTTTAGGAACTTGAAATTTGGCATTCATAAAGTTTTCATGGCATCACAATAGGCCATGAAAGTAAGGAGAGGCAACTCACCTCTCTATGTTTTGGCTTTTTCTGAGACAAATGAAGGTGGCCAAGTAGTCTCATTTGAGCTTGGAAGATGGAGGCTGGACTCAGTAAATTAGGTTACCAGCTTTGGGATAAATTTGAAGTATGTGGAAGAAAGGTCCATATATCTGATGCCTCTCTCTGAGCCACCTCATCACAGAAACTACATCTTTTAAGATAAAGTTGTGATTACAAACCTCATGAATTTTTACTGAGAAGTAGCCTTTTTCAGAAGCAGGATGTATTTGGAAGTAGGCAGCACCTCCAATATCTTCATTTTGACATGTTCTGTTATAGAAGAAGGAAGTAATATAGATAGCAGATGTTCAGCCTGCTTGTTAGTACCTTACATTTTCCAATGCAGGGTGCTCTAGCTTAAGTGATTCTTCAATTATTTTCAAGACGGAGTGCTTTGTTTTGTTTGGTGTTTTCAGTGTTCCAGTAATTAACAAATGTGGCAGAACATTTGTCTTAATTGCACAATGAAAGCCCCTCACAATAGTAATTGCTCTGTAAAAGTCCCATAAAACAAATCTACTTGGCTTGTGAAAAAGCACCCTCCATGATGAAAAAAAATGATGAAAAAAAATTTTAAAAAGCCCATGTTCTTATCAGAAAGCTTCTATGTGTAAACAACTAACCTTTTCAAAGACGACAAAGAAAAAGCAATCATGAGAAAAAGCGGGTAGTAGGTTAGAATGTGAATCATAATTCAGATTTGTTTAAAAATGCTTTACGGGATGTCTCCAAATCACAGTTTTCTAGTAATGAAATAAACCTGTTTAAAAATATACTCTGTTCTAGAGTGGAAGTAAAGACAACAATGAAAAAAAAGCCCCTACAATATGCAGATGTGGAAAATAAAAAAACCGATCACAAAATATATTCCAAAAATGCAACGTTACCTCAAATGTATCTGGAACTCAGATACAGAACTCAGAAATGGTCCCAATAGTTTTTAGCTGCTTCAAGGCATGATGCGTATCACAGACTCACTGAGGCTGCAAGGAGCATCTGGAGATTGTCTAGTCCAATCTCCCTGGACTAGACAAAGACAGATAACATCGAGCAAGTTGCTCAGGATTGTATCGAGTTGGGTTTCAAATATATTCCAGCATCGAGACTCTACAACCTCTCTGGGAAACCTGTTCCAGTGTTTGACCACCATTTTTTTTTTTACTGTTTGAATGGAATTTTATGTATTTCAGGTTTTGTCCATTGTGTCTTGTCCTTTGGGCACCACTGAGAAGAGTTTGGCTTCATCTACTTTTCTACCCACCTCCTTGCTTGCCCGGCCAGTCCTTCCTAAAGAGCTTGTATACATCCATTGCAGCATTCTGATTGTGTGAGCCATGCCACCACATAAAAAATTTTGATCCTGCTTTGAATATAGCACAGCTTTCCTAGGCTAATGTTGAAAATATAGCTTCCTTTATTTTTCACTTTAAAATTACAACTTGTATTTAAATATCTTCCTGAGTTGGTTGCTTCTAATTTTTCATGAAAGATCTATTTGGCCTAGCTGCTTCTAGCCTTTCCTTCCACTCAAAGAATAGGAACATTAAGAGAGACAGCTGGAACTATAGATAAATCTTTTTGGACAATTTCCCTTAAGAAAGAAGAACTACACTTTGTGTGATTCAAAAAAATGTATTGGGTGGGAAAAAAAGTGATAATCTTTACTTAGAAATTACCTCCTTTTATCCTGTGATGCTAGGCTGCCCGGATGAATCAGCAGAACTGCTCTGCATTTGTGTGCAATACTCCTGAGCAAGACATTATTTTAGAGTTTTCAGAAATTAAATGACTGCACATTTCTCACCTTACAAATAATCATTACAACTTGCATCTGTAAACTAGGGGCTGAGAGCTGGTACCTCTAAAACATTTTTCAGGGAAGGAAAGAGAAGAACAATATTGAAAAGGCATGGAGATCCATTTGTCATTCTTCATAGCAACTGGAATTTAAGAAATTGCCTTGAGCATACAACACTCTTAGATTTCACCTCAGTTTTGACGTTACCCCCTTAATTGGTTCAGTGAATTAATTGTAGTGGCAATGGCAACAACATGCGATGTTAGTTATTTTGTTAGTAATATCAAATTTATAAATAAAATATAAAATGCCTAAAATGGATTTTAAGTGTTTTCTTGATAACATGTAACAAAACTCCACACCTCATCCGTACTAAGAGGAAAAGCCCCTACAACCAGACATTAACCAAACTTCTATGTTCTTTCCTCTTAACGTGCATTCCTTTAAGCCAGTGGAAATAAACCAGTGGAATTGCCGTGTGAAAACTGGACTAGATACAGCCAAGGCCCTGTATCTGTTTCTGAGGAATAGTCAGTGCCAAACACTTCCGAAAAGACAGAAAATACCCGAAGCGTGTAACTATGAAAACTCCTGGCTCTGTAAAATGTTTCTATTTGAACCTCCATTGAGATTTTCTTTACACTGAAATAAATGTGAATTCAGGTCCAGACATTACACATACTCCTCTTGATTTTCATAGGATATATGGAACTGAAACTTAAAATTATATTTACAAAAAGCAAGAGTGTTGTGGTTTAACCCGGCAGGCAG
>NW_009195667.1:0-3807 GCF_000690835.1 Fulmarus glacialis | reverse complement strand
GGTGAGTGATCTCTCCCTGTTCTTATCTCAACCCATGAGCCTTTCATTACATTTTCTCTCCCCTGTCCAGCTGAGGAGAGGAGTCAAAGAGCGGCTTTGATGGGCACCTGGCATCTAGTTAGGGTCAACCCACCACAGCGAGTTAATGACATGTGGGTAGCTGGCATAGGACACTACTGGGAGTAGAGACGACTTTTATCTTCAGTGCAAATCCAGTGATGTATCCACTAAAGCGATAGTGGGGATTCCCCAGTTGCCCCAAGAACCTCTTAACTAGGGACAGGGAGGACAAAAATGTGTTTTTGTGCACCTGCTCCCTGGAAGCAGCAGGAGAAAAGGACACCAAGCCCCTGGGTGAGGGACGTGGTGAGTATCTGGGTTTGAGCTCTGGCCTGGTAATAACACACTCATCGCTTCTTGACACATGGCCTGAGCAGGTCTTCAGTGACCTGTCCTCGCTGTCACTGAGACAAGGCTGTGGAAGGGTGGGCAGTGTATCAGAGTTTTCCGTTAGCAGCCTCCTCTGCTCACCCCACTGCCCCACAGCCCCCATGGAGAGCCCTGGGGGTGGGCTTCCTGCAGTTCCGAAGAAAGGGGTGAAAGCCAGGGTGACCTCAAATGGATGGAGAATTAAGTACTTGGTGAACGAAACCTTCTGCCGAGGAATGCCTCTGTGGCTGCAAACCCCGGAGCTGTGCACATAGGCAGGTCCTGGTGGCAAGGCGAGCACAGTTTCACAGCAAGCAGCGTATAGCTGCGTTTTTCTCACTTTGAGGAAATAAGCAGTCTTTGTGATAGCACTTTTTTCCTGTTAAAATTGTATGTACCTTTTGCCAGCACAGAAGTACATCTCCTAGCTTCGGCAGAGGACGTGCAATAGCTAAATTTTCTCTTCTTGCCCAACACTGAAGGCTTGTTCCAGGCAAATCTTTTCTTAGTTTCAAACTTTCCTTTCTAATATTGCTTTACCTCTATTAACAAGTTCAGATCTTTGCAGACAGTTATTCCATCCCCTCTCCAGGCATCCGTTATCTAGACCATAGTGTTTTATCTCTCTTAAACTCTTCCACCAAGCAAGATGCTGAGGGACTTCCAGCCCTGAAGACCTTGGGACCCTGGCCCTAAACCTAGCCTCACCCTAACTCTGCCATGGGGCAGAAGAATGGTGCTGCTCAAAAATGCATTAAGAGTAAGGGGCTTCACCTGTTCGTTTATAGAGTGTATTTATCTTTCCTAATTTTCTCATGTTTTCTCTCCTTGTTTCATGCACAGCCCGAGTGTTTGTGTGTACACTAAAGCCTGTTAAAGGCCTCATTGAACGCATTACCTTTTTTTTTTTTTTACAAAATTCTCCTCTGGAGTTCCACCTGAAATAAATTTTGATTTTTAAGAGGAACTGCAAGATATTTGGACCCACCATGATGCTAACATTTTCTTCTAGGAAGAGTTATATGAGTTGTTGCAGTGTACAGGCTTGTTAGCAATGCCTGTTGAGATTTCCTACTGTTTGCTTCTGTAAGACTGATTTCAGTCACTTGTAGCTTTTCCAGTCTATAACCATTTGTGCCGAAATTTTCCATTAGTGGTTGCAATGTCTGACTTAATGCAAAATTTTTTCCAGAAAGCTTTCTGGAAGGATGATAAGGTTATGGATTGAGGGAGACGGACAGAAAAATGTACATACTAAAAATTGCAACTTACTCCTACAGTAGCGGTCCCCACTCAGATGGTAGAGGTCTGTGCCATGAATTTGCAAATTTCAACTCTACCAATGTCACAGCGTGCATTGCTTGAGGGGTTTGGCTCCTTTAGAATTACTTAGAAAATTAGGCACTCTAAGAGGTAAATTGGAAACTCAAGAACTAGTGTAGGATGAGTAATCAATTATTCATTTGATTTAGTATTTTTATGTAATTAATTTAATACTGAGAACAAGATGGACTCAGCAGAGTGATGCAAGAAAATGTTTTTTGAAGGGACCAAATGTGGCAAGACTGGGACACAAAGACCCACTCCAAAAGGACCTGCTACGTGGGAGTTTTATCTGAGTGCAAAAAAAGAAGGGACCACAGCATAGCAAATAGCTGAGAAAGGGGGATCTTTCACCAAGCCACTCACCTTTTTTCCCTGAAATAAAAAACTAAGCAAGAACCCAAGACTGTAGCTGAAGGGCCAGGTGTGTTTGCTCAGGCAGGGTCACACAGTGGCAGCCGGGGACACCCAGACCTGCCCTTTGGCTGCAGCCCCCACAAAACTAAAAGAGTGAAGAGAGTCACTGAGAAACGGCTTCAACCCAGAGGTGATGCCATAAAAAGAAAAAATAAGGTGTCTGCTTTCTTCTCCCTCCCTGCTGTTCTCGAGACCATTCCCCCTACATCTGCATGGCTGCTGCTGCATGGTGGCAGGGACCCACAGACCACAGGCATTCCCCCTGGTATCCCCTTTGTCCCTGCGCTGAACGTGAGGGTCTCCATGTTTAGCGTGAGTATGTTACGAGGGATGAACACTGGGGGAAGAAATGGAGACTGCAGTGTCAGGGTTTCAAGGACATGCCATGAGCAGCATGACTGGCAAGTGCATATAGGCAGACTCTTTCAGGTTAGAGCAGTGAGATAAATAAGCAGATCCTGGCACAGTCACGATGAGTCTTTCATGAGAAGAAACCCCTGGGGCTGTCTGCAAACCTGCGTGTGGCAGCAAATGGAAGGACTTAAGTGGGCTTCCTTTAGGGCTGCTTTAGGAGACATGCTGTGGGCAAGACCCTGTTCAGATCACCAGTTCTCTGTTAATGCTTCACTGACAGCTAGGGTGGCAGGCCCCGGTGGGGACTAGACAAACTTGTACTTGCTGGAGCAATAACCCTTTTTTAATACATATAAATTTACAAGCACGTATAAAGACGAGATGTCTCTCTGTGAGAAGTTCCCAGAGCAGGTGATTTTCATTCATACCCACACAGAAATTTTACGTCTATTCAGAGACCAGCAGTTCCCTTCAATGTGGGATGTACCTCTGCTCTTCAGTGACTCCAGAGTGGAGGGGATTAGGAAGCTTATGCCCGTTGGCTTCAGCCAGGAGGAAAGTGATACAAACCAGCACTGGTCCAGTGCAAATTATAGTGGGTAGGGATGTGGCTAAGTGGCTTCTGCTAAAAAAACCAAAGATCATCTGAGACTTACAGAAGCAGTAGAGGACTCAGAGGAAACCGTGGAGGGGAGGAAGAACAGCTGTCCTGACTAGGTTGCCCAAGTTTTCCTTTCCAATGATTTTCAGCTGGTTGTAGCTTTGCCACATCATAAAGGCTTGTGGTGAAACTTCTTGTGCTGTGTACTTGTCTATAAAACTTCAGGTTCAGGCGTTTCTGAGAAGGAGGCTAGGGAAAAACATACCGTTTTGCACTGTTGTAAAAAGTCAACATTTCAGCAACATATAGCATTGGAACAATGCAAAGTCTGACAAAATATCCATCATATGCATTCCCTCCCCACATCTCTTTATCATCCCTAATCAGTGTGAACATTAAATGTAACCAAAAAAATGCATTTTGCACCTATGCAGATAAGCCCTGGCAATTGCAATTGCATTAAATGGACTGGTTACTCCATCTCTGCTGGGTACACTTGAGCCCCGAGCAGAGAAGGATTATTGCTGCAACAGCAGCTGTGGCCCGATGCACACCTTCACCTGCCTTAGTGCTGGACAGAAAGCAGAGACACAGCCTCCCCTTTTCCTGAAGCGCTACATGTGCTGTCTGTACACAGACAGCACAGTGTCAGAAGTTCCCAAATTGTCCTGGTTTCGGCTGGG
>NW_009195666.1:0-11545 GCF_000690835.1 Fulmarus glacialis | reverse complement strand
GAAGTCCCCCATGAGAACAAGGGCTAGCATGTATTGGTCTGTAACGCTACACTCTGCTAGTATAACGTTGATTAAAAAAGAAAAAAATCAGACTCCTAGTTTCTATAATTGCATCAGAAAAGCCCTGGCACACTTAAACCCAAACTAACAGGAGAACATTTTTGTGAGATGAGTTCGTGTTACCTGGAGCTGTTTTGCAAAAGCTCCGCCAACATAGCTGCAGCCACGTTCTGTTGTGCAGAAGATCCCCAGAAGATGTTGGGATTTCTGGTTTCTGTTCTTATACCTAATGTCTCATTCTCATCATTTTGTTCAGGTAGCGCAACGATAATGCTGGTAATTAGAAACACTTAACTCCATTACACAAAGTGTAGACAGATGACAAGTTAAATGTCTGACCTTGTGTCCAGAGGGAGAAGCTTGCTTACAGGCCACAGTTCAACCTCTCTTGCTCTGGAGGCTAAGAGAAGTCACTTAATGCAAGTTCACCCCTCAGTGAGGAGCACAACATGCACCTCAGGAACACTTGAGCAGCGAGTATCTGTAGCAGGGCATATTGGCTGGAGCACTGCACTCTGTCCCTGTGGTTATTCTGGACCCAGAACTTGTATCGTGGTGTTTTCCCTGTAGGCTGACTATAACAGTGAAGCTAGAAATTCCTAACACTTCCCTTGCAACTTCTTTTCTTTTAAGAGTTATTCTGGTCTTTTCAGCTATGAGATTCGCAGCACGGCTGCACAAACCACTGTGTCAGCACATCTGAGGGAAGGGACATTTTACCCCGAGGACACAAAATTCTTAAGACAGTTCATGAAATTACCATGAAATTACAGCCAACATTGTCTGTGGAAGATGGCATTCCACTACACAGATGTACCTAATAGCTCTAAATTAAAAAACAGCGTGCACTATATTGTTGGGACTGGCAGGCAGACTCTGGGATTCTGTTCATTTATTTGGACCAGCAATGTGGAATTTTGACCAAATTTAGTTAAGGAAAGGATATTTTTACTTTGGGAAAAGGCCAAACACTCACTCAGCTTGTTTATACGATCTGCTCCATTGCTTATTCCCTTTATTTAATTCTTGTCCCCACTAACTGTCTCAGTTAGGCCTGTAATATCTCCCTGTGTTTGTACATTTTGAAATCACGCTAGTCTTTAATTACTTGTAAATTGTAGTCTTCCAGAGCAAGAATCATCTCATGTAATTTAAACATCTAGTATAGACACCTACCTTAGATCTTATCACTCCCCACTCTCTGCACAAGTAGGAGTAATGCACAGTGGTATTGAGAGAGAAACTTTTCATTCACATTGCTTTTTGATGAATAATAAGTTTCAGTAAACTATTTTTGTATAAATTCACTGAATAACATGTAATTCAAAAAGCTGAATAAATACTCCATTTTCAAAAAAAAAATTACTCTTTTTTCTTCTTAAATTTATAAGATATGGGCAAAATCAAACTGTTTTCACTGACAGAAAACGTATTTACAGATTTTTTCATTTCTCTATTGAATTTTTTGTACTTTTTCATATTTAGAAATGAATAACAGAATCTTGAAATTTTTAGCATTTCATGGCAAGCTTTTCTCTAAATTCATATCAGCCTCTACAACTATTACGTGAAAGGCTGAAACATGCCACCAGCTGAAGGAAAGAATCATTTCCTAGCACTGGAATGCAGACTTGAACTACAGGAGAATATGATATGGTTCGGGATGTGCTACGGTGGCATCATACACGCAGTATGGAGTGCAAGAAAAGCAAAACAGAAACAAGGGGCCTTTTTTAGAATAATAAGCAACAGTCCGAGAAAAGAGATTTTTGCTCACTTTGGAGCAGGATGCAATACAACAGGAACTGTAGGCAATCAGTCTCTCCCTCTATTTCTACTCTTTTCTATGTTTCTACACCCATCTGAAAAAGTCTTTTTTTTGTACAGATGTCTTGCATGCACTAGGTCTAGACTAATTCAGGTACAAACTTCTCTTCAGATCTGTAGCTATGCCGTAAGTCTTAGAACAAGACAGACAGACTGTAAGCATAAGACGATGTTCAATAGAGAACAAGAACTAGTGACCATACTTAGGAACATGTTAACTACATTAGTATCAAGTAATACAGTTATATACAGTATATACTATATATAATATAGTATATAGTAGTATTCTATCAAGTTAAGAAAACAAAATATTATGAGACCTCCTACACACAATTTTCCATTTGCAGAGAATGAAATTTTATGTTGGGTGACTATATGATTTAGATCCACAGTAAAGCAAAAAAAGGAAATACAGATAAATATGCAAATATTTTGCACACAGAAACATTTAGCTTACAAAAAAAAAATTCAAACAAGGTTTCAGAAAACATTTAGCTGCAGATAGTTGCCATTACTTTGATACCTGCCACTAGCCGTGACTTCTTTTTAAGAGTCCTACCTTTTCCCCTGGGAGTCCTTCCAGTCCTGGCAATCCCATCGGTCCTGGGTCTCCCTAATTTTTTTTTTAATTAAAAAGGATTGCATACATTAGAATTTCTGTACTCTACATGAGAAATGTTGAACAGCAAGCAACAGCAGATTATTTAACTTGAGATTAGTAAAACAGCTAACCAATTAGGTGAACGGATTTTGTTATGCCCTGTTTTAGTGATCTGCGTCCAGCTTTTCCCAGTGGCACTGCGTGAATATTTGGATCAATGCTTTTAATTTTGATGAAGAATGTAATCCAGAAGACTCCCTTCCACTGTTCTCGCAAGCCAAGGTCAGCCCTAAAGCACCTCCAGGCGGTAGAGCCCCAGGGTATAAGCATACGCTGTCAAGCAGAGAACCAACCTCCAAGCAATTCTGTGCTCTGTTCCCTAAACAAAGCTTATTCTGCAGCAAGGGACACACAGACTAGGTCCCTGTGTAGGTCTTCAAGTTTTGAAAGAAAACCAGAAACATGCTCCACTGGACAAATCAATTTAATGTATAGAGTGGGGAGGCTCTTTTAATTCTTTTTCTTTTTTTAAAGAAAATCGATAATTTACCACAGAGATTTAAACTACAGCCAGCAATTCCAGTATTTCAGCAATCCTCAGTTAAATCAAAAGCCACAGCAAATTCACATCTGGATTTCATGAAGTCTCTGGCAGATCTCACTTTCCACACCTAAACTCTGTTTGGGAGAGGGTGCTTCCTGAGTTGGAAGCAGATGCTGGTACAAAGATGTATTCAGCTTCTGGGCATTATAATGAAACAAAAAAAGAGGTTTTGCGACTTTTTTTGAAAGTAGATTAATTGACTATTTTTGGAAATTATCTCACAACTCCATGTTTTGCTGTGAGTGCTGAGGGGTTCTGTTTTGAGTTTCTTATTGTCCTTGAGGAGCACAGTTATCACATTGGTTTGTAGATCAAAGTTTAGTTTTTCATGTAGCTGGCTCTCCATTAACACTTGGCAAGTAACCAAACATGATCCTAGGCCCTGCACAGCTTGGCTGAGTGGAGATTATATGCACCTCCATGATAGATGAAGTCCTAGCCAGCTCTTAAAAACATTACCTTCACATACCACTTTGGTCTTGGCTGGGTTAGTCTGAGCTGGCTGCATTTAATTCTACTGCTATTTTTGTGTAGATACTGTGCCTGCACTGGTAGGAAAAAAAACCACAACTAAATGGTAGTGGCATGCTGCTTTCATGAGTAGAGACATTCCTCAGTAGTTTCACACTGATACTGAAGAGAAAGACTCCATGATATGGACCCAAGTCAGAAGACGAGAACCCTTCAACAGGAGAAGACACTTATCATCATCTTCCAAACACTGTGGCCTGATGTGTTCAGACAAGGCCAGTCTCTAGTGACATTTAAACAGTCTATGTATTGTGCTCTGATCTGATTCTTTACTACCAGGCATCCAAGACGTTGGCTGAACCATCTCCTTATTTATTTTGCCCAAGACTAACAATTTGAAGACAGCACAGCAGCCGGAGAGGTCAAGTGTCAGCTTCCTGGTGGTTGAATGAACTCCTGAATGTGTTAGGAACTCTGTAAGTATTTCTCTGAAGTAGTAATTTGTTTCATTAGTAGCAGATATAGCTGTTCTTTACTTTGCTGGAAGGGACGTGATTGTGTTTCAAAAATGATCTCCAATATTTTTCAGGGTTTCCTCATCTTTATCAAGTAGACAATTCAACAGCAGATCATTGGGAATGCAGTCCAACTGGGCACAATTTTCTTTCCTAACTAGCTCGGCTTCTACTGCTTTTATCAGCAAATTCTTCTCATCAATTTCCATTAGCTGACACGTGGTGCCCATCCTGACTCAGTCATACTGTCTGAAGTTCGAAAGAGGTCTGCTGGACACAGTTCTACCACAGTGACCATGAAGGAGCAGTACCTGTTTTGCTGCCTTACAGCACTAATGATAGTGCTGTAACTATCATTATGCAGTTATATGATGTTCCTTGGACTTGAAAAAGAAGTGTATTGAAATTTTAACTACTGTGGAAGCACCTATCCAATTTTTAAAACAATATCCATTTAAAATGACATTTGATACTATCATACTTTTTAGGCTAAACCATCAATACTCAAATTTTACTATTATCTTTTGGGTATTTTCACTGACCTTCAGTCATCAAGATGCAATACCTGTAAGTTTCAACTTTGCCACCTTCAAGGCTAGGAACTGTAGTGACAAATCGCAAGCTAATGACAAATATAGTTCCTCTATTATGAAGGCAAGTTACATCAAATGTCGAGGACTTTGGGAAAAATGTACGCCCAGTCAGGATTTGGATCTACATTCTGCTGGTGGCTAGCCCTATGCAACTGCTCAAGATTCTTCCGCTAGTTGTCATTTCCCTCCTCATAATTTTTAAAGAAAGATCACGTGAAAAGGACATAACACAAGCTTAAAGGAAAAAAAAAAAATCAAAAAGTTAAATATATCTGCTTTTGAATGTCAAATTGCATAGTTGAAAGGTATAGTGGCTCCCATGATCATCATCATCTTGCTCACCGGAAGCAATGTGATCATACTGTAACTAACCGTCATGCCATTTCCAATGAAAATATCAACTTCTAGTTGTTATGAGCTAGCATGATGTAGCACGCTGTCCTTCCTCCCTTATCACTTTCAAATTTAATGTTGAGAACAATCTAATAGCTCTTAAGGTATTTTCTACCTTTAATTTCACATTCTCTATTCTTAGATAGATACAGGGACAGCTCAGCAGAGATGAATCCACAAGCAGCTAATACTATATTCAGTCATTCATTATATTATCACTTAGAACTATTTACCAGAAATTGCAAAATTTGCAAAGGCTTTTTCAGATGTACTGATTCCATAGGAGGTAAGCTACCTGCTAAAGAATGTTAATGGACTCTTCCACCCATGTGACTAAGATCATGTGTTGAACTACTTGGGGAATTCTCTATCATGACCAAAAAATACATACATACCATTGTGCCAGGATCTCCTTTTGGACCCTGCAAAGAAATGAACAAGTGGAAACACATTTAAAAAAGAACAGAGTTACACAGTAAGATATTTCTTTGTATTACTGCATTATGAGTATACTTTGCTAATGCAGTGCATTTAGAATCAGTATTAAGTCCAGCCCTCTCAGCTGATTAATTTAGTATAAAATCTTAGTAATTTTTGACTTTTGTTTTGCTGTTCTAGAATACAGAAAAAAACAGCTCTGCGGTCCAGTGCGAGCCCGTGACTACAAATGGCACATAATGTAAGGACAACATTTTTATGTGGTTACCAAAATGACAATTATCTTAAAACAGCAGAACTTGTCTATGATGCTAACAAGAAGGAGGACCTAAATAAGTGCACAGCATCTTTGGCTCCACAGAACAAAAGCCACAGTGTCCAGCTGCAAGGTGGTGCATCTGCACTCTGCAGTGTGGAAGACACCAGCCCTGTATTACTGCCGCAATGTAATTCTCAGTTTTACACATTTTTCTGCACTGCAGCTACACGCAGTGAATCAGTGACAGAACGGAGATTAGAATTCATGAACTTCTCATTTCCGGCACCAAATTTAATCCATTACAAAACTATGCCATCACTAACTATAAATACTACATTACACATTTTAAGATATTAGGATACTTTCACTAAAGAGTCCAATACCAAATTATGTACCATTTTTGCAGCTTTTACTTGCTAGGGTGAAATACTTAGATCAAAAAAACTACTCTCCAAAATGGGCTAAAATGCTTGACAAACACATAAAATCACATATTTTATCATTTACTACATACCAATCATACCCTTATTTTTTCTATTTTTCACATATAAATCAAATTCCATGCCATTTACGAAAACTGCACACAACTAACCAGCCCCTCTGTTACTATGTTAATTAACTATTAGAAATTACGTTTCTGTTAATACTTACCGGAGGTCCTGGTGGACCTGGATAACTAGCGACACTCACACCTCCCTGTAACAGCAAGTTTAAAAGTTGAGTTGGGCCAAAATTAGGTGTTGATTGAAAAAAAATTAACATTAAATAGAAATACCTGGAGTTTATATAAGCTGCTCATTCCATTTCTTTCATTGTAAGGCATACCCTTTAAAACATAAAAACCAAGTAAGTGTTAAAACTATGTATTATAAAGGCAGAACTCTTGTCCTGTTCAAGCCCCATAGCTCAGCAAAGCTGTTGTATCATTTCTGTTCTTGAATATTTTTTCAAAGATTCCAGACATTTCAGTAAGAACATAAGATACATACAAATGCAGCATGGGACTTTTTTTGAATTACGAAACCAGAAACCTGTAAATCTCAGTGTACATTACATTTTGACATTTATTATTATTATAATTCTCCAGAATTAATTTTGTGTTAGGTACTATTCCAGTTAATTTGGAGTCCAGTGAGCTCCACGGACTTTCCCTAGGTTCCCTGAGTTCCCGACCTCAGGTACCCAAGCTGTCTAAATTACTGTAATAACATTGGGCACCAAGGTTAACTCATTTGACCAAGTTTCTAGGATGGCTTTAGTGACCTGAACTTATTCAGCGATGAATCACAAGAAAAAAAAAAGGAATACAGAAACCTTTTGGAAAAAGACATTGTTGTCTTCCTGCACTATTAATCTGTATTAGATTGTCAGTCAATTCTTTATATTACATTACATTTTACTCACAAGTATATTGTTCCTAATATAACATTCAAAATACAAAACAAAATGTCTCACCGGAGGCCCAGGTGGTCCAGGTTTCCCAGGAGAACCTTCACTACCCTAGTAAAGCAAGAGATTCATATAACTCATTTACTGTAACTGATATCCAGATCTATTCCACACCCAAGCTATGATGGCCATAATGACAATAAGAAAGAGATACAGTCAATATAAGCAGGTAATATCAAGAATAAATTCTCCTGCCCAGCTCCTGCTTAAGCTTTAGGCAAGTTATTAATCATAACTTTATATTAGTTTTTCATTTTGTTAGTTACTTGATGCTTTATATGTAGTAACTTTCTTGTGGCAAAATTGTAGTGGTAACCTGGATGTGAAACACTTCATATATACCAGAAGGGAGAGGAAGAAAAAAGAGAGTTAATATCAATTTCTAAGCAACTGGCAGATAAAAGCTAACATTCATTTTATGCTTTGTATATTATTTTGCAAAAGCCAATCCTCAGCTGATCATTCACAGGTAAATAAAGAAGAACTACAGTTTCAATTTATTTAGAAAACTGAATAAAAATAAAGATCTTCTTTATTAAGAGATGTAATGAATATCTTCTTGGTTTTTACTGTAAAATATTCATCTGTGGTTACCTGTATCTGTAGTCTGTTCTGCTGATGTGCACTGAACTGCTTATATTAAAAAAAAAAGCTTCTGAGTTTTTGCCCCAGGTGGGGTCTCTGAACAGTATAGAGTTACAAAGGTTTCAACATCAAATTTCCCAAACAAGATCTTTTCAAAATCTCATCACTGTGATTCAGTTAAAAACACTGTATAATTTGAACAAGTCTGCCAGAATTTTTCACTGACTTTGTTGGATCTTATTAAACATACGTCAGTGAGACACTGAGGCTGCATATTTAAAATTATTAAGGTGGCAAAAGTCAAGTTAAGTGTTCAACGGCAATAATTAGCTCACCAGAAAAATATAATTGTAATTAAATGTTTATACTAGGATAATTTCCAAATGGTCCTGCTAATTGATAGAAACTGTCAGCCTCCAAAGAGTGATTTGGAGTACTTCACAGGGGATAAAAATACTATACTTTAGAAAACATATTATATGATAATTTCTCAAAGATGTTCCTCAGATGAAGGAGGAGGAAATTACTCTGGCTATATTTCAGTTTACTTCATCACTCTTCAGCCATCTGACTTTTGCCCTTTTTGATCGATGAGACACTAGTTATAGAGCAGTGGCTTCTCATTCCCACCTGTGGGTGAATTGTAAACACGGAACTAACGAAGATTTGTGTTTTGCATTTGGTTACATAAAAAGGAAATAAGTGTGGTAAATTTTTGCTATTATGGTCTGCAAGGAGACAGCTCTCAATCAATTTTTATACTGAAATAACTTCAGAGCTTTACAAAATAGTTTCCTTTCTTACTCATACCAGAGTCAAGGTTTTGTAGACTATTAGTAGGACCACACGCATTGATGTGGCAGTGCTATGCCTGGAAAACTCCAGGCTAAAGCTGAAAAAAACTTCAGAAAAGTGTATGCATATACAAAATGGAGAACTTCTCCCAGAAAGTATTTTGCAGCAAACTAAGTTTGTATCTGCTGTATTTCACCGATCTGAGGTGCCCAAGAAATGAATTTGACCTCTTAGTTATAATGGATAATATCGAGTGCCTGATAAAAGAGCACATAAAACATTGATAAAAAGCAGTGCTTTAACAGTGCAAATTAAGTATAAAGGAAGGCTATATGTTTTTGCAGAGTAACGTATAGTAGTAAATTTCAGTACTTGTGAAGCACTTTTAAAGTATGCAATTACTTTTGACTAAAATACTGGTAAAAGAATGAGAAGCAGAGCAAGTAGTAACTAGTCATATACTATTTCACAAACGTATTTTCACTTTCTTAAATTTTATATAATATGTCATATTTAGAGAACATTCTCTGCAACTTACATACACCACAAGGACTACACTTGTGACACAAATAAAAATTAATTTGAAAATGTATGTCAAGTTCTCGTTTGCACTCTATGTTAAAGAAACCCCAAAACATAGGAGCGTAATGGGATTGCAAAACCTTCACAGATCTTTACCAAGATTAAAAAGAAGGAATACCTTTTCGCCTTTTGACCCTGCTGGACCGGGATGTCCAGGTCTTCCTGTGACTCCCTGCACAACATAGTATTGGTTTATATTATTAAGAAACAATGAAACACAGTATTTTTACATTGCAGCTTAGTTTTTAAAACTTGTACTTTTTGAAGGTCATTTAAACCTAATTATACTTCTCCTCCAGGTTTAAATATTTCTCTTTTGCTTGATACAACAGCTGTATCCTTCTGATAAGCCCTTTGAAGGGTAAAACTTGTGTTTGCGGTTGCATTTTCACCTTGGCAGATGAAATGCACTGACCTTAACTGGCACCTTTTGATACTGCTAAGAATCACGCTTTACTACTAAAATGCCAATTTACATATTCCACATTAAACTTCCTAAATGTGTTACAATTTTTGGAAGAAGGGAAGCATTAGTACTGTCAGCAACCTAGGAGTGCATAATGATCATACTAACTAATGTGATCCCATCCAGTATGTAGAAAATAAAATTTTAAAAAATTTCCAAGAGGACTTTTCCCAGAAATACCAAAATTTTTAATGATATTCTTCACTGACTTCAAATATTGTCAGCTTACATTCATACTTCTTTTATTGTGAAACCAAGTGGTTTCAGCACTAAATGTTTTCAGAATGCCAAGCTGAAATTATTTTTAGATTTTTATTACTAATATTATTACTGTAACTTGGGTACAAATACATAATTAACTGCAAGTTTGCACATCATGAGACATGTAACCTCACAGAGTCTCTAGAAATGCCAAAACTCCAAACCCATTTAAGTTACGTAAACTTTGAGCCCAGACAATGACAGTATTTTCAGTAACATCAACTCGCAACATAGTTTCTTTTATTAGAGCCAGAATGGGTAAGATTTTATTATTACTCTCGTAAAAGCCAAAAGAGAGGACAAGAAACTAGGAATATGAAATTTTACTAGATAGTCATAGCAACCTCTGCAGAGACAGATTAGATCACAGGTGATACCACACACTTACAGATGGTCCACTGGGTCCTGGTATGCCTGGCAGTCCAGGAGCACCTTGAAGGCCCTGGAAATAAAAGAGCATATGTCTATTTCCTCTCCCACTTACACCTCAAAAACTACTTATATTCAATATGTCCAGCAGTATTATAACTATATTAAAGTGCATTTTCATCTGAAAGGTTGGCATTATTTTTAGGAATGAAAAAAACCCCCACCATGCAGAGAAGATACTACCATTGAACAAAGTTAGAGGCAACTTCCTGCCTGACTGATAAACAACACTTGTCCTTCAACATTTCACATTGTTAGCTTATGTCCTGTATATCTTTTTGTCTTTAGTTGTGCAGATAAGAGCAAGACGTCTGGCTTTTCCTTAGAGATTAATGTTCTGTTTTCTATCACTAAAAGGTTTTTTTTGCTGGTGAGAAGACATCTACTCAGACTTCTCAATGTTACCTGGTGCTATCTAAATGCAATGCTTTCTGCCTGATTTATAGATTTTGCTTTTTTGATAACGGGACATGACATTTTTCATAGTATTTAATAACCTACTTTTTTGCTCTTACTCTATTTGATTGCCTGGAAATCAATGGATTCTGGTATCTACTTACTAAACATACAGGTGTGCAACTTACTACAGTGGATACAGGTAGGACTTCAGACAAGCCTGTATGTCACTGAAGTCTTTCCTCTGCCACACCAGGCTGAGGTGCAATTTTAGACATGTAAAAGTCACGTACCAATGAGAGCTAATCGCTCTCGGTTCCCCCTATAATCCACAAAAGGAAAAAGGTCCCTCCCAGCAGTGATTAATTTTATCTGCACAGGGTGCCTATCCTCTCACAAGAGGAGTCACCTCAGAAAAGGCGTGTTTCTCACGTTAAATGCAGTGTTTAAGAAGGCATGGTTAAGGGGGTAGTCTAGAAAACCACAGAGGTCAGGAGCCCTGAAATAGGGGCTCTGAGGGAGAGACAGAGGGAAAAACTTCAGACGGGAATAAATAAGGAAAGATGTGGAGATGGAGAGAGACATTGATTTCCCTTTCTTGCTCCTACACACAGAGGACATTGATCCACCTCTGCAGCTTTTCAGAGTGGCAATCCAACTGCTAATGTGTTCTCTGCTCATTTTGAATTACTCTACTCTGACGGTACAGTCACCCGGAAAATGAATAAGAAGCCAAAGGAACATTTCTGGTAATTCTTATTACTGACGTTAGAAAAACTGTCCCCTGAAAAAAGGAATGTTTTAAAACTGGTTATACAGGC
>NW_009195665.1:0-5423 GCF_000690835.1 Fulmarus glacialis | reverse complement strand
GTTCCTTAGATGGTCTCGCACCTGATCTTCCGGCTCTTCATTCTCCCATTCCCTGCCTTTGCCTTCTGTGGCTTGGGCGGCGAGGCTTGAGCACTTGCCGGTGAAGACCGAGGCAAAGGAGTCATTGAGTATCTCCGCCTTCTCCATATCCTGGGTAACCAAGTCTCCCGTTTCATTCTGGAGAGGGCCCACATTTTCCCTAGGCTTCCTTTTATCCCCGACATACCTGTAGAAGCTTTTCTTGTTGCCCTTGATGTCCCTGGCCAGATTTAATTCTATGAGGGCTTCCTAACCTGATCCCTGGCTGCTAAGACAGTTTCTCTGTATTCCTCCCAGGCTACCTGTCCTTGCTTCCACCCTCTGTAGGCTTCCTTTTTGTGTTTGAGTGTGTCCAGGAGCTCCTTGTTCGTCCATGCAGGCCTCCTGGCATTTTTGCCTTGTATTTCCTCTCTTCACTCTATCTGGAAGTGGATCTATGAGTAGTGCTTGAATATTTATATTTCTTGTATTGTATTTTTACAGCACCTTCAAGTAAGAATCAATGGAAAGACCCCGAGGAAATTATTTTTGGCCTGTTTTCTAGTCACAAAGGAGTAGGTTATGCAAACTAAACACACCCCTACATCCTTTGCTCTGGGCTATTCCTCCAGGCTGGAGTAGACCCAGAGGGCAGGATCCCTCACAAGGACCTCAGTGTATGGAGGCTACATTATCCTTTTGTGGGGTGCATAAGCATTTGCATAGGTAAGTTTTTTTGTCCGATAGGAAGAAGAGGGAGGAATGAAATGGGAGGGCAAGTTACAATCCTCTTCTTCCTCTTACAGTGGGCAATGAGTCTGTGACAATTTGGGCTCTTGTTTTTATCTCCCTTGCATTGCTCTAACTGAGGAGTAGTTTAAGCTCAGCATGAGTAAAATCTGAGCTCATGTTCTGCTGTCTCCTTCATTAAATGTGCAGTAGTGTGGAGGTTTGCAGTTCTTCATGAGGTGAATTCATCACCAACTTTTTTTGATGAGATATATTTTAAGAACATTATATAAATGCATGTGTATAGATATATTATGAGACTTCTCACAAATCAGAAATGTCTCATAATGCTGATGAAATGGACCTTTGGAATAAAGAATTTCTTTACCTACCTCAATAACAAATGTGATGGATGTCTTACCCTTTCCTACACTGCAGTATATATTGATGGCTGTGTATCATGCTTCTAAATGTTCAATGAAGACAAGCTAACAAATTCTGTGCCTCTGGAAAAGCTATGCTTCGCAAGTCCAGCCTATACATAATCTTAAACTGTGTTCATGCTGATAGCAAATACTAAGTGTATTTTATTATGAAGAGGGAGAGAATGGCTGCCAGCTGGATGGCATTTGCAAACGATCCATCCCTAATCTGCTCTTCCAGAGCACGACCTACATCTTGTTGCTATCGTTCCCCTTTTCTTTGAATGATTAACCCTCAGTTCATGAGACTTTTCCAAGCAGGACCTATCCTTCAGGGTGCCTAGTAAGTACCAAGTGCTTTTGTCTGCTTGCGTTCATCTTCCTGTTTCCCAGAGCAGAACCATCCCAGATCTCCTTAAAAACAGCATCATAAACTTTAACACAAAGTCCCAGGGACCCGGTATAATACTTTCTTGGAAAACCATCAGTCATTGCACTATCACAGTCATGTATTTTCCTGTACACAGGGATAGGCAGTCATCATGGACAGGAGCTGGCATCTAAAGGCCAGGTCAATATTCAGCGCAAAGCCAAGGCTGCCAGGTATCACTGGAGCTGTGAAGGGAGGAAGAAATCCCCACCTAATGGTTAGCCAGTGGTCATAACCCAGCCTGGGCTTCCTTTGTAAGAAGCTTTTCTAATGTAAACAGTGCTCTTCAGGTTTCAGGGAAGCCCTGGGGAAAATGACTGGCCGTACAAAGGACTTTTGTTGTTGCTTGACCAGTTGGCTCACTCAGCACCTTACATCTCCCCACCGCCCTTTGATCAGAGTCATGTTATTATGAGTATATAATTGTGTATTTAGCTACTAGCTCCTCTGTTAGGGCTACAATCTACAATAATGAAGGAATCTAATTTATATCACTGATACGCCCCGTATGAGCTCAACACAAGGCTATAATAAGCTAATTTATAAATGACACATATTTCCCCCAAACCCAGACAAAATGAAAAATTATAAAAATGAGAAGGACTGACTGGTTATGTGCTCATGAGAGCTCATTCCACAAATAGGGCTGAGCTGGTTAAAAATGCATTTGTTGAGGCATACGAGCAATTTGAAACTTTCTTTACAGTTTTCACAGGAAAATTAGACCAATTCACGAATAACTGAGTCACAGGGCATTTTGATTGGCTGTTTTTCAGCAAGAGTTAGAAGTAACATTTGCTTCACGCACAGTGTTGGCAAACTGGATTTTAATCATTTGCAATTTGATTTTTGAGAACTAGTTAAGCCGAGGGTTAAGAGAAGGCTCTTAGACACGGGCAAATTTCCAAAGCAATCCGAGACTCCATTCACTAATTGAAGTCGGTGTCAGGAAGCATGTTTTAACATGACCTTCAGGAAGTTCTTTAATTTGTTGTTAATATATCAACCTTCTCTTTTCCCTCCAGTATAAACAGCAGCTTTATACAGATTTTTTTTTTTTTTTTTTCCCCTCCATGCCTCAGCAAAGGCAGGAAAAGGAGCTGCTGACGCTGAACCAGGAGAAAAGGAAGATGGCCATTCCTGGAGAAGACGCCTCTCTCTCCGTAATAGCCTGACACAGCAGGGTGGCTGCCCACAGATTAGGAAACTGTTTGAAGGCCTCGGCATTACCCAAGCGAGGTTGTTGCCTTTGGGTTACCCAAAGGGCCGCAGCAGGTCAGCCCCAGCACTTCCACCCCCGCTGACCAGGAGGCTGAGTCAGGCCCTCTCCAGCTCCAATCATGCCATTGCATCTCATGTGTTCCTGAGATCAAGCTTCAGCTGCCGTTGCGCATGGTAGGGCGATAAAAAACATGCTCCAGTTTCTCTTAGGTTGCCTTTGCCGGAACCGTTCAGCTGAGCATCGCTGCCCTAATCCTGAGCATCTTCTCCCGCTCTGGTCCTTGCTTCCTTGGGGGGATCCCTCTCACCATCTCTTCCTCAGTGCCCAAGCTGAAATCACAGGAGGGTTTTGTTCCACTGGAAATGTTAACCTGCCTGCTGGGTGGCAAGAGGGAGAAGTTGCACAGAAACTGACATAAGACAATGCCCAATAACACCAGAATGCCCGCAGACCGATGTCCATAACCCGGGTCAAATGCAAAGCCCATTCCTCACCCAAGCTGCTCCACAAAAATGCCCAAAACCTTGCACAGAGATTTTGTACCAAGACAACTATTCAACTGGTTGTATAAGCACAAACTTGCATGTGCACACTGTTATTCCACTATCCTAAAAAATGCATTATAGCATCTACTTATTCCTGTATGGGAACAGCAGTAGCAGGATTAAAAAAAAAACAAACCAATGTCTTTTTTACCACATTAAAAGTGGTACAACCCACATAAATTAGAAACTATAAGTCTTTCCACTGCATTGGCAGAGCAGGTGAGCTCCATGCTCTCCAAGATTCACACACCTTCATGTTAATGTTTTTAATGCCACCTCTTTCAGGCTGAGAAGAGAAACGATTGTAATTTTTGACCTTGGGAGGAGCCCAAATGCTGTGGGTGGTGGCAGGGCATCAGGCGAGGAAAGGAAGGGAATATTTGTCCTTCTGCGTGTTCAGCAATGAGCTCCCTTGGAAGGGGCAGAGCCTGGCACCACTAGAAAGAAATTTGCTTTCCTTTGACTCTTTACAAATGCACAAAACTTCATGAATACAGAGCACTGTATGATTTGTTGTAGGAGAGCAAGCTAACGGGAGCAAAGGTGAGGCTCCTCAGGCATTTACCACAAATTTGGATGTACAGGTTAATTTTCTGCTGCCTTTTCCTTGACAATAACAACTCACAGCAGACCGAAGGATTTCTAGGTAGCAGCAGCTACCGAAATGAATTGGAGTATATAGTTTTGTTATGAAACCTGTGCTCGGCCATATCTGGTATTCTAGTGCCAGTTCAGCAATAGTTTAAGAGAGCTTTCTGGGAAATGAGATTTAGTCCCATAAGAAATTCTGATATTTCAAAAGCGTGGGAGTTTTAGCATGGATTTAGATGAAAACTTTATTTTTTTTTTTTTACTTAGAGGTAAAATATTCTCATTTGGAAACAGAAAAATAACTTTGAAATATATTTTTGATAATGTTAAAATACTCAGTCTTAGCATAATATACAGCAAAAGCTAAAATTCCATAAGAAATCGGAACCAAGTCAATCGAAAAGCCCCCAACCTCCACACCCCAGCCAGTTCCATAGCATGAATTGTTTCGATCATTCTTTCATCCCTTCGCTCCAAAAATATAGCCTGTTCCCCCAAAGCATTTTATTTTTATGGAATATGTTGTCTTGGAGGCAATGTGTTTTGATCACCAAAAAAACCCCTTTTTACCAAAGGAGTAGAGCTGAGCACTCTGAAGGCCATGTCTACATTAGCGATCAGTGCAGAGCAATAGGCGTGGCTCTGCAGAGCTTCCCCACGATCTCCGTCTCGGATATTTTTTATTCCATGACTGAATGCCTACTTGTGGCTTGAGTTTGATGCAATTCACGCTCTCTTAGGCCAAATCAAAGCACAGGAACTGGGAGAGTCACTTCAGCACGCCCTCCTGATCTGGACTAAAATGCTAATGAAGATGCATCGTGAATATGAAGCTGACTCACACTAGCAAAAAGTCCCATCTGCTTACATCATTAGCTGTTGAATGACATTATATGCTGAGGTACCACTGACTGATGAAATAAGGTATCCAAAGCATGTATAAAAGGGTTGGTTGGGTTTTTTTGCTAGTGGGTCTTTGCTCAAAGACGGGGTATCAGCTGGATTCCCTATTATTTTTATGTCTGGTTTTCTATCACACTGTAAAAATTGTTAATGGAACAAATATTATGTTGATGTAAATCAATGAACAGGATATCTGGGCTTGAAAGCGGAAATGCACAACACAGTGGTAGTTCACACTTTTTTCTAAAGCCTTCGCTACACAGCACTGGGCTTAGATTGCAGTAATCACCAGTATTTACATCCAGCAGCAAACACAGAAAAAGATCCCTTTTTCTCAAGGCATACAATATATGCTAAATAAGAATAGGATCGATTTCTTGTTAAATACTTTATCTATCTATCTCATTCGTTTACTCAATTACCAGTGGACCATCATTCCACTTCTGTTTTTCAGACTCACTCAATTACAAACTGCACCTGGTCCTTAAGGGCATATCAAAAAAGGTCAGACTGCAAAACACAAATTATTTAAATAATAAAATAATTTAAAAATAATAATAAAA
>NW_009195664.1:0-30073 GCF_000690835.1 Fulmarus glacialis | reverse complement strand
CAGGCCGCGGCGGTGTGACAGGGGCGCTGACCTCCTGCCGGCCTCGCGGCGAGGCCCGGCCGCCATCCTCAGCGTCACTCGAGATGCTTATGTTAAAGTGTAATTCACACAAATCGGGACTACCGAAACGGAGTGCTTCTTAAGCATTTTTAGGCTGCTACTAGCCATAGTTGTTTAGATTCATCACCGTGATATAATAAAACTTCTTTTCCACCTGACATGTCTATGGTGATGTGAAACAGACTAGATTCACTGTGATCCTTGTGGATGCAGAGCTGCAAAATGAAGTTTGGGTTCTGCTTGCGTTTGGTATTCAAAGTAATAATGGCATGCACTGACATATACTCATCATTTTTTCAGTGGTGCCAGAAAGGGACATCCTCCTTGTGGGAACACATGCACAGCCAAACACGCACATGCTAGTTTTGTAGTACATGCTAGGCTACGCTTCTGTAGTACAAACACCTATATACTATGCTTAACTTTCCATTTGCAAAAAGTGGGCTAAATAATCACATTCCTGATAGTCTGGGGAGGTGAGCTTCTCTAAATACACGTGCATTTAATAGATGAAATGATACGTTCTTTGTATTGTTGAGGTCACAGACATGTAAAAGTTTCTCTGAAATTGTTTTGGATCAACAATAGAAAATTGTTTACATTGAGATTTTCTGTTTATTACAGTTGAGTTTCATATACTTTTACTGGTAAAATGCTGCATCCCTACATGACTGTCATATACTAACAATTTTCTTTGGGTTGCGGGTGTATCATTCATAAACTATATATATTTGCCAGTGTCCATCAAAAAAGGTTTTTATTGGGAGCAATAGAGCTGCCGAATCCAAGGAACAAAGCCATGTAATCAATAGTCTCATTTTAGGTTGCACCATTTTTCTGTGAAGAGGTTGGAAAAAAATCTTACCTCGTTTGTGCTTACACAGTTACACTGGTGGACCTGGAGTTTCTTAGTTGGAAATAAAATGATGTATTTTCATTACTTCGCAGCTTATTATCTCAATTTTCATTGCAACCTTATTTCATTATCTTTCAATACACATTTTTTTCTTCTTTTTTTTCTGATGGGCACTTGACAAGTATATTTGATTTCCATGAGCTCTTTAATATCAAATATCCCCTGTGGAGGACACAACTGTAGACAGTAATACTAATGTTGTAAGCAATTCCCAAGTTCTAGAGGAAGATACACACCTAAAGACATACATGCACTATCTCCGATTCTGATCTTCTAACTCAGTAATTGTCAAAATTTTTAAGGGATGCTTTCTTAGAGACATAAACATTATTGCATCTGTAAAATGAAACGGTCTGTTCAATTAGGTATACCTTTGCAAGCACTCAATAAAAATCTATTAAATAGCTGAGATGTTAATGTTCCCATTTCCTTCTTTAATGTTTCTCTCTAACCTCTTTTCCTACTGTGAGGTGTAGAAGAGGTGCCATTCCTATCAGGAAGTAATAGGATAACAGCTATTTTGCTTCCTTTTTGGAATGTCTCTTGAAAACCAGAATTAAGATTTAGCATTAACTGTACCAGTAAATTTCATTAAGTCTGTTCTTTTAAACTTACAAACTAGGAAGTGTCTCTTAACCGTATTGCTTTAAAAATAAGTAAATATGAAAGAGAGGTATGGTAAATATTAATGGGCAGTGCCAATCAGGCCTAAGTGACTAACAGAAATTTGATTGGCCACTAGAAAATACAGTCCTTAGACTTCACCTTCAAATTAGTAAGGATGTAATGACTACTGGGCCTTAATACTCATAGGCATGTTCTTTTATATGCAAATTAGTCCTGTGCAATAAATCAAATTACAGAATTTGACCCTTAATTCATCTTCGATTTTAAAAATCAGAATATTCAAGCATGGCATTGTATCAAACTGCACTTTTGAGATGACTGATACACAAAGAAGAGGCAGCTGTTGGGAACATGTTTGATTTCTAATCTTTGAAATCTTATTGTATACATAAAGATCCAGAGTATTTGTTACATGCCACAAAAACATGCAGCATAAATTCTTTGTGCTTTATGTTCCGATATAGCTGGTTGCAGCAATGTGAAGGACTTTGCTGTTTCTGATAAATGGCCTAAAATGAGTTGATAGTTTGTATTACAGTGTTAAAAAGATATTATAGCACTGGAGAGATTTACTTCAGTGAGGATGTTTGTAACTGAAAACTTGAAACTCGGTACACTGGATCAAGCCACCAAAATATTTAAGCATGTGTTCAACGGCATGTGTTTGAGTGGTGCTCACTGTTTCACTGAAACTATAATGCATAAAAATTCAGTGTGCATTTGTAAGCAAGGTTCTGGAGTGGGCCCACAAGTAGGCACATCATGAAAGATAAAAGGTAGACTTGAATTTCACTATCTTGACATAAGCAACAACTTTAAAAGGGTTTTTTTGGGGGGTTTTTCTTTTTTTTTTTTGTTTAATTAAAAAGCAGCTGCTAGATTGTTGAGGCTTAAATTCACACTCCATTGTAGCAGAAGTTAGAACATGGCTTTTTATTGGCTTTTAGTTTATAATGGTGAACTGTGAATTAAAATGAAAACCAGTATATTCCTACTCATAGGATAATCAAGGCCTTCCACACACAAAGAACATTGTACCAATTTAACTTGAGACCATTTAAAAGTGATTTTCATCTGGTTTTAACACATTTTACAGTTATGTTAGCAGTGAATTCTTGTTATGTTTGAAACTTTAAAGCTGCTAAAGCTAATGCTGTTACTCTGGCATCAACATTAACAGGCTTAAAAGTGGATGTTCTAAATAATCTTTACAGCCAGGGAACAAAGTCACTGCAAAATCCACTGACAGCATGCCAAAATAAAGTCGGAGGATATTGGTAAGGAGAGGACTTTCTTGGGGGCGGTGAGGGAGGGAGGAGGAGTACTTTGAGTTACAGATCTATTAAACGTCATTTGAGTCCTTGACCAGGACAAATTTGCAAAGTTAATCTTGGAACAAGTGTGATTTCTGTTAACTTTTTGCAAAATTCCCTGGAAAATATTTTTGGCAGTAATACTGTGTACTGAAACCTGAGTATATCCAGCTTTATACTGATTTTTAGAAAAGGTTTTTAAAAGGCCTCTTCTTTGCAGGTAGAAGTTCTATTAATACTCCTTGTCCCAACTCAGCTGGGCCTATGTATGGAATTTGTTATGAGAATCAAAGTAAATGGGGAGTGGAGGCTCTTGGCCAGCAGGCTTTTTTGATACCTTCCCTGTTACTGTTCACTATTAAAACCCACACAACAGAACCCAAATAATCACTAATGTAAGTTAAGAATTTTTACTTTCAATCTAGTAAAATTACTGGTTGCTTCCCATTAGCCATCCTTCCAAATATCTACACTCCATATAGCATAATGAAAGTGTTTATCTGCATTTTATGTACAACCTCTTGGCTACAAGATAGATTTTTTTAAAAGGCTATTTGGCAAGCTATAGGTATCCTGTCTTACACCGTGAATCTTTCAAACGAAAAGCTCGAAATTGCAAGAGTATTTGGATGGGAATTTTCTAAGGAACATGGATATGCTACAGGTAATGATCCTGATAATTTGGTATGTAACATATTTACCCCTTCATTTCATCTCAAGAACCCATTATGGCTTCAGCAGATCCCCCATCCACAGATGCAAGAACTGCAGTGTTAAATGTTTTGATTGTCTAAATGCCAAATTCTGTAAGTAACCATGTTTCTATGCAAATTCCCTATGCAATATACTGGGTAAAATGTTTGTCTAGCTAGTGATTGAGTCTGTATGCTGTTTTACCAGAACATTCATGCTGGTAAAACATTCCTGAGTACTTCCAGAGACACTTACTGAATGTGGATATAGTAACACTTTATCTTCTAGTTCTATCTTGCTTTACGTTTATAGGCCATTCTGTGCTGCTAGGTGCCGACAGCCCAGTTTAATTACATGCCACAAAGCTTACTCCTGCAGGAGGAGAGGAGGAGCAGAGACCTTTTTGCTGTGGTGAGCTGTTACATCCGCTCGGTTGTTTTACATAACTTCCTGCAGGTCTCAGGTTCCTGCATGCTTGTTTTCGGAAAGTGAAGATAAGCCAGATTTCCATTCTAATCAAGTTCAAATCTCTTAGATGTACATGTCACAAAATGCAGTTCGGTCTCAATTCTTATCTCTGGATGTGGAATAACCAAGAGGAATGAGATAACGTAAGAAGGAACGAAAAAAAACAGGAGGGAAGTGGTGCCAAAATGTATATAAAAGAGGACGTTTCAGAGACAGCCATTATGTTTATTGTGGCCAACAGACTTTCCATGACATTAACCTAGCCATAGAGTTGTGGTGAGACTGCGTTTTTCTTCACATTGACTGTAGTTAAGTCATCCATGTAGGCACGATACAGCTCTCCAGTAATTTTCACAGGATTGCTCTGCTGGCTTGTCTGCCCATACCTTAAATTTGAGCCTAATGCATGGAGGGAGGGTTATTCACAGCATGGGAGGTTCATGCTGGGTAATTCAGTTCAAATAAACTGTCCGGGCTGCTCTTTCTGCCATGTCTTACACTACTTTCCTTGAACTTAAAAAAAGCAGGGTTGTTTGGAGGGGCTTTTTATTAGGTTAGTTTTAATTCAAATCAGTTCTGTCAGTTGTTTAACCACTTGGCCTCATGAGTGCTTGTGCCAACACAAAGGAGACCTTGCTGCAGGAGAAGGAACAAAGGGTGAGAGTCTGGAGGGAGAGTCTTTTAAGCAGACAGTGATGCTGATAGTGCTTGTGGATCCACCAACAATGCAAGCATTTCTGCTCCCTGAAGCTCGTTCTCCATGCATTTGGCCCAAATATAGTTTGGTCTACCAGGAAATAATCTAAATGGGGCATTCAGAGGACTTCCCAGGGTAACAGCCCTATCAAAGATGTGTAAAGTGACCCATTCATCTCAGTGAATGAGTGTGCTTTAGAGAAGAATGGAACTTTTTAATATAGGTCAGAGTGGTGATTGCTCCATTTATCTGCCATACCTCAAAAATTTCAGTATTGCCTTTTGCAAACTGGGGAGGAGACAGATTTGCCCTCACAGTAATCTGAATGCCCCCCTGGTAATAGTGCAGATATTTGAGGAGGGAGAAGAGCAAAGATCTCTGTTTGTTACAGGATTGCTGCTCTTGCCATCATTACTTGGTGTTGGTTTTGATTTTTAAGCTGGATCATTTTAATGATGTAATTTATTTTAAGATTCCCAGGAACAGTTACATGGAAACAACTTGGTCTGGCCTTTCTGCTAAAAAGGAACTGTGTTGTGGATCTATGTCTAAGAAGGCCTCTCCTCCCAAACCCTTTCAGTCCTACGGTAGTGCTCTCACATGTAACCATTTAGCATGTGTCAGATGGTGTCCCAAATTCCATTTAACTCGGCCCATAAGTGTGCCTAGACTAAATATTGTGTGACTGTAATAAATGTAAAGCTGTGATCAGAGCAGAGCCACAGCACAAGCTCAAGCGGATATAAACATACACTGGAAGGATGAGTTGGATTAACTAATGCTATTTTTGAAGGGACTTTTTTTGAGAAATCCTTCACTCTAGCGACATTCTATTTAGCCCATTGTCACTACCCGGGGAGATGCTGTCAAAAGGAGGCAGACCATAGCTCTAGACAACCGGAATTTTAAATGTGCAACATTCTTGTTGTTTTGTTGCTAAGCAAAAAGTGATGTGGAATCATAGGTACAACTGCAGTGAAGAAAGGTTGTCTTGATGCCACTTTGATTTATGTATCTCAGCATCCTACATATTCAAGGAAATTAATTGTTATCTGTATAAATGGGAGTAGCACATAAATATTAGATGATGGCAAATGCCCCATGCACTTGACATCTCTCACCATCTTTGACCAAAAATAAATGTGAACAGCAGGAAAGAAGGAGATAGCTTTCTGACAAAACAATTACCAAAAGCAAGCTATGCTTTGCAGCCACAAAGCAGAACAGAAGTGGAATCCCAGACAAAGTGAAGTCCATCTTCTTTGGACATCCGTTTGTCAGGTAAATCCTGCTCTCTGGATTTTTTTCTGAGAAAAAATCCTTTTACTTGGAAAGCCACAAGTTCTTGCTCCATGTCTACCCTTTAGTGTTGATATGAACAGTTTCCCAGTAGAGACTGTGAGTGTGCTCTGCAATTCTGTGCTCTGACCTACAAGAATTTAGACAGTCCTTTGCCTCAGTGCTTTTGTGCAGTTCTCACCTGAACAGCAGCATTTAAAAACAGATACATATTTCTTGAAAGATCTGCTTATTTTAATGAATAAAATAAGTATTTATTATTTTCTGAAAGAAGAGAAAGTTTTTTTGGAGACGTACTGAATGACAGCAAAGTTTTGGAACGATTGGGATCCTTGTGCATCACTCAGAATTTTAAGTGCAGTTTGTCTTCTTTGCAGTGCTAACTGCCTCCCTCAGGTTAGCCTTTCTTCTGCGAGGGCAGTCACACTGCAACAAAAACAACCTTTGAGCTGCTCAAAGTTAGGGCTAGCATAGCTGAGAATGTGCTGGGCTGCTTCAATTCACACAGAAAACCATTTGCTTTTTTTTCCCCAACTGGGCTAGTCTTGTGTCAGGTTAGTGAGCTGAACTGGTTTATAGGGGATCCAGCAAGCATCAGGTTGCTCAGAGTAGCATGTTGAAAAGGGGATCTTCTTGTTGCAATGAATTATCAAATCAGCTTCAGCTGCTTTATGCAACTTCAGCCTTGCACTCATGGAACAGAGCAGGTAAGGCAGAACATGTAAGTGATCCATACTATTTTCAGTACAGTTATTTTAAAAACTTAATTTAAATCTAAATTGAACTAAACTGTTTAAATGTGCTAGAGTGAATTAGGGTTGGATCACACATTTTTCTGGTTCACATGTGGAAGGAGTAACCTGTGATTTTAGTACTGCTAGGAATGGTGAGGTCTTTAGCTGGCTCAGCATGTTCTAGAAGGATACCTGACTGCCATGGTGGCAGGGACAGATCCCTTGTTCTCCTACGAAAGACAGCAGTTCTGTATTCAAGTAGTATGATGCAAGTTCAGGGATGTATGTTTGAACCAACTCATTGCAAAGAGAGAGGAAAGATTTTTAAACCAACGATGATACTAGTATTACAAGCCAAAGAAGGTTTATGCTGAGAAACCAATGTAAAATGTGAAAAGTGGTAGATAAGCATACACTGGAACAACTGTATGTCTGTGCCACTGTATAAATGAATATGATCAAAAAACTGATTTTCTAGGGATCTTTCTCTGACTTCTCAGAATTGTTTTAAAAATGCTAGTCAAATGGCAGATAAAATCTACCGTGGTGGAAATTATTTACCTTCGTAAATGTCTCTCATAAAAGAATTAACAATAAAATAATTAACTATAGAGCACGAAACAAAGCACTATATCCAGTAATATTTTTGCATAAGATTTTGTGAAGAGGGACTTGGGTGGAATTCAGGCCTCTGTGTATAAAAAAACCTGGCGGCTGTTGCTGCTGCAGTAAGGACTCGACTATTTGACTTCAGTTGTGTCCTTCTGTGTGCCCAGAACTGACCTAGCTTTGGCAGGGCTGCATAGCTCTATGCCCAAACATGACTGAGATCCAGAAGTTAGTTGTTCTGCTTGAATACACTGAAAGGAAAACCCTGGAAGTGCATGCCTTGCAGGCAGTACAGGCTGTAGAATACTTACACAATCATGAAATGAAGTAGTGGCTAGTAGGATTTTGCAGAGTAACTGTTAGTTTATGGCATGGCATTTTTCACTTACCATGTCATTGTTCCCTCCACTGTTTCTATGTTTTCTGTACTTCATTTGGTTACTGAACAAGGCAGACTCCTTGCCCAGTACAGAACAGGGACCAGAACGCATGCTTCCGCCTTCTAGGTGGGCATCAACTTCGTGTACTTTCTGTCTCATTGAATTCTCCAATTCATTGCTGCACAGCACCATACCTTCAGTGGGCAGATGGGGATGGTCCCCCACCCCAGCACAGGCAGGTGGTGAGGCTAGGAGGAGGGTAAATGCTGATAAAGCAATTAAGTGTTGTGTTTTCCCTACCAGCCTTGCCTAACCAAAAGGAAGTTCTCTTATGGCTTCAACTGTTTGGTTAATTGCAGAGGACTAACTTGCTAGGAAGGTCATAGAGATGATAATTGAAAATGATGGGATGAAATTTTAACTGTACATGTTTTCTTTGATCACTCAAACTGTTAGTTTCTTTCAGTTAAGCCTGTTAATTGTGGCATGTAGGTGAGCCAAGGCATGTAGGCAGAGGTTGTATCTTTTACTAGACTAACTGACGTCACTGCTAAAAGCTCATAGTTAAGGATTATGATGGGAACTCATACCTTGTTTTAGTTTAAATGACTGAAGGTGAATATATTAAATGGGAGCAAGCATGTACTCACGTAGGTGACTTACACTCATAAGTAAGTATTTAATTTCTTACTATGTGAGAGAATCTCTTTGCATGCTAATTTTGTAGAAAGTTCATTAAACCAACCTGTTGTATGGCTGATGGATCAGCATACAGCTGTGTTCTGTTGAGGTCTTGCATTTCTTCCTGCTTACAAAGCCTTTCTAACAGTAACTTTTTGCCTTCTGTTACTGTGTGCACTCTCTCTGTTAATAGTTGTTGGAAGTGGAGAATGGTGTTTTCAGAAGCACTTTTCTTAAGTGGAACAGGTGACACCTCTGTGGACAAAAGCAAAGTATGTAGTTAGAGTGCACAAGTCAATGAACTGCTGACACTGAAGTTTAGCACATGCTAGATTTTCCTAATGCTGTCCTTCTGTTATGTCTTTTGGCAGGCGTTGCCTGGTGTTGTGTAAGGGGTCATTGTATAATGGCGAGGAGGAATGAAACAGACCTTGTAAAAATCACTCATATTTGAAACTTTCAGCTTTGCCTAGCTACTGCCTTCTGCAAGACGTACTTATCTAATAGGCAATAAATGAAAGTATATTTAATCATAGAGTTAGTCCTGTTAGTACAGTTTGTGACGGTGAAGTGAGCAGGTTGAATTCAGAAATGTTGTGGTGTTTGGATCTGTTTGTGTTCATCTGTCTGTAGACAAGACATCATTTTAGTATTAAAAATAGGGGCGAGCCTACTAAAAACTAAGTTTGTCATCCCTCATTGTTGGACTTTTGATTATTTAGGGCCTGACAATTCTGCCAGGAAGAAAAATAAGCTCCTGACCTTTCCTATATCAGATTGCATGCTGCATATTTCTATCCATCCCTTCATTTTTCTCTCTCAGTGATTCTATACCGTATCTTCTCTTTGGAATAGCTGTCTTAACCTGTTTTCTCTTGTACAACATGTTAGATATTACATGTTAGACATTACAAGTTAGACATTATATTTTAGACATTATATGTCTAAACATGTAATTTCTCCTCTCGTTTACTGACACATAGTATAACATGAGGAAACCACAACCATGACTGTGATACTGTCCCTATTTTCCTCTGAGCAACACACATAATTAAGACATCATCTTCTTTTTAAAATCTTTTTATGTTTTCCTTGCACTTGATCCTTATAAATCAAAGAAGTATTTCCTGATGTTTACCTCATTTATACCAGGGATGAGGACTGAAATAAAGAAATTGCAGTTTTCCTTAGGCCCACATTTTTATCAGGGCTCATCTTTTGCAAATTATTGACGCTGAGAGAAGAATGTTGGTTTGGAGCTTGGTGTTAAGTTCTAGAATTTGTTTTTTTAACTGTTTGAGTACTGGAAACTAGAATCTGGCATCCAATTCAACAGCAGTGTATAGATGCTTTAAAAAGTCAGGGGCTCTTACCATCATTCCATGTTTTTCTCTTGATACTCAAGGATCCTGTGTTTGCTGTAACATCTCCCACTGAAATTTAGAAGAGAAAAGCACAGTCAGTCACACACCGAAAAGCTTTATACTACAAAAGCAAATGCATTGGGACAAGTGACCTGGAGCAATGAGAATCTTCTAGAAAATTTAGGTGCTGGGTTGGCACATAAAATCAGGATGGAGACATATTTATCTGGTAGATGCTTCGAACAGCTTAATAACAAAAGCTTCTTTTCGGAAAGATTGTTTTACTGTCTCCTGCATCAGCATTCACAGCACAGATTACACAGTCCTTTTCCAGCATGCTAAAATGTAAAAAAGCCAGGTTGGCTCAAATATTCTTGGTGTTGACAAATTCCATTCACGGAGAGCAGAAAAGAACAGTAGTATCTTCAGTTTCTGGATTTGGAAGAAAACATCTGTTTTAAGAATGTGATCAAGCACAAGAATGAGGCAGGTGAGAAGCAGTGGTGTCATCCCATGGCTGTGTGGATGTCATTCCAGCCTCAACTAATGGCACTACCGTATGGTGCCCCTGGACACATTAGGGCTCTGATTCATGACTGAGGACAGCTGGCTTAAGGATGGCTCCAGCAGTTTCTGCTCAAGCTGTCCATCTGGCCTCTGCTGCAGAAATGGTTCAAGTCCTCAACCAACATTTGCGATGTTGCAAATTATTATCTAACATATTGAGAAAAATCAGAATTAGTTCTCGTTTACCATAACTCACTGAGCTCTAAGCTGCAGTCGTTAAGCTGCTTCTACAAGAGCATCTGATCTGCCTGGAGCAAAGGCAGGTGCCCCTGAAAGCTGGAGCAGTTGGCCAGTCATGAGAACCCTTACAGCAGTCACAAGGTTAGCTGTGTGGTTCCTAGATCAGAGGTCTTTTGGTACTAAAATAGAAGCAAACTCTATTCAGAAAACTAATTCTGCTTTAGCAAAATTAATATAATAATTACAGGTGCTCAGATAAACATCACTGCCCTGGATTTTTCTCTCTCTTGACTGTGGTGTGAATTGAATCAATGAAGTTTGGAGTCCTTGCAGTTCGCTTGATTGTTACCGATTTCCACAGTTCTAAATGGTATGGGCTTGCAGCTCTCTATCCATAAGACTTTACATGCCTGCTCAATTACCTCTAAAACCTGACACATTTTCTAGCACCATTTCACTGTATCTCACTTAGGCTTCCAATAACATTGAACGCTTCAGGTGCTTTCACTTTTTGTTAATGTTCTCACTTCTGAACTCCTCCAAAGACCATTTCCGTTCACTGAGTGCTGCCTATGTGACCATGCAGATACAGGTTCTTCAGTTATTTTCCCTCCCCATTCTGGCCACATATTTCTGGCCCCTACAGCAGGGTCAGCAGGCAACTTTGTTTCATTTTAAGTGCTTTATCTCATCACTGAAGTTTTTAGTACCTGATAGGAGACTTGAACTTTCACATCCCCAGCTCGAGGGACCCAGAGGCTGTCTTCTTAAGATACAGTCAACTTCATCGTAAAATCTCATTTTTCTCCTGGGATTACCAAGATGCTCATTTTCCTTCTGCAGTGCGCGGTATTCATATTTTAGGTTCTTGTACTTTGTGCGACATTGTTTCCAGTCTCTGTCTATACCACGTTTCATTAACCTTCTCGCAATTTCCTCAAATATTTCTTTATTTCTTGTGGCCCCTTCAAGCATTTGTTGTATCTTTTCATCTGACCATATGTTTATTAGAGCTCTGACTTCATTATCACTCCAGTGTTTTCCTGCTCCAGTATCATTAACTGTAATAACTTTAAAGTGATTTTGTGCTTCTTCCAAGGGAATGTGATTGTCTGAAAATACAAATGAAACAACAACTGAGTATTGCTTGAACATACATACATTAAAGTGTAATTGTAGCTAATGATTTGGTAATAAACTGAAGGATTAATTAATGTTTATAATAATCTCTTGTTATGAAAATCTTTTAACTTTACAATGTTAATATCCATACATGATTACATTTCTCTTAAGTATGCAAAATATGTAGCAAGTGAAATCTCTTGTTTCTCCAAGGCATCTAAAATTCCATATTTTGTCAGTGTAATTTTGTTGGTGTTGTCAGATTAAAGACAGGTGTATCCAAGCATTACCTGCAGGAAAGCAATAGGCCTTAAGCTTTAAAGCAACAAGATATCAGCATTGGTAAGAATATGGCTTTCCAGTATGGTTTCAAATTAGAATGGCAAGGCAAAATATCATGCAAATGAAAATGCTACTGGGGATTCAACAGAAGAAAAAAACCTTACCTGCATATTCAGAAGTAGGCAGATGCTGCTTATCCGATAAGTATAGAATGCAAAGTTGAACTACAGTATTAATGCAAGTTTTGCTGATGACAGGGAATAGAGCTATGAAACTAATTTTTAAGTTTAGTGGTAAAGCTAGACTGGAGTCGGAAGTAGAAAAGTAGAGCTGTATTTGCAGTAGAGATCTGGTTGCTCCAGCTTTGGTACTGAAATTACAATGCAATTTAGTTTCAGAATAAATGCGTGGAAATTAATACTCACCTGTCCCGACCACCCGTTTTGCTACTGGCGTACAAGATCTGTCTTCTGAGGTAGTGCTCACAGAATCATCATCTATAGAAACACATAGTTTTAAACAAAATAGACTTGGACTTAGACAAATAAATTGCTAATATTATTGTCATCCTCTGCAGGTAACACCTATCTTCAATTAAAAATGTCGTAACCCATTAGTCTAACTCATTAGTTATAACAAGTCTTCTGCCACATGCCTTCCTAAATCAAATTATTTATTGGAATTTCTCGTAAGCCCTATCTTTCTTTCTGCCCGCGCATTCCCCAAAAAGGGGCTGTGGATGCACCACAGATTTAAAATACTTGATTAAACACGGTAGGCTACGTGGATGGTTTGTATCTCACATATAAGTTGATTTGCATAACATGTTTGTACACATTGATTAGCACAAATGTGCCTTCCAGTTTTTTCCCTAGGCGATGTGGGTAGTGCAGGCTTGGTGAGGCTTTGGTGGCAATTGTAAGGGCATGTGTCTGCAGATTCACTCATGCCTAACAGGGCCTGGACTGCAGCCTTTCCCTTCGTGGGGTCACGCGTGCTCCCCCACTGCTGTCGTGAAGTGAGCAGGGACTTGGGTCCTGGAAGACCACTGTCCCCCTCTCGAGTTTGGAACCTGAGCATGTGATTCGGATGCGATGACGAGGACTGAGAAGCACAGGCACCTGTCGGCAGACCTGCATGCAGTGTGATTTTGCATAAGCTGCATTTTGTACTGTTGATGGGGCTTTTCTCAGATCTTTGTGAGTTTCCCTGGTACACCAGAAAGAAACTGAAAAGAGACCTTTGCTCCTTATTTCTACTTGTTCTCCTCTATTCAGGACTCCTTTTTACCACAAAAAAAAAAAAAGTGGTTTAGAGTCCATTTTAGTAAGCTGCTGTGGTGGGTTTCAAAGCTGGACTTTGAGACATGCCTTTCCCTGATTCTGGAAGGGAGGGCAGGGAGGGATGTTAGGTTTTGTAGGGAAGGTTGCATACTTTTGCCTTCCTTTTGGAGACAGCCATGTTTATTTACTTTTGGGTGAAAGGCTAGTCTCTGATACAGAGCTTTTGTGATGGAGATAACATACACAGAAGAAAAATTGGAAAGCAAACAATTAATTAATGCTTTTGTGGAAATCTTTAGCCTCAGCTTAAGTTGCACTTTCTATATGTAGGGATACACTTTCAGTGTAAAATGGCAAAGAACTGTTGTTCACAGAATCATTATAATAGAATTTTTTATTCTTTCCCTTAACTTCTGGGTGTAAACAGCACTACCATAAAGTATATTTTGATCCAGGATGTCAGGTCAATAGACTTCAATGTCATCATTATTTCCTCTGGTCTCTTTTTTTCATTACCTTCCATGGTATCTATGCTCATTTATTCCAGAAGATTAATAACCCTATTGTATTCTAGTGTTAAATTTTAACATTTTTAATAAAACTAATCTTCTCCTGAATACTTGTCATTGAATATATGACTTCTACATATTGCTGAGGCTCTGATTTCAGTTTTACTTGTAAAATAATTCAGAATATTTATGGCAATTGTTTGATAGCGAGTAGTTTGTAATTAAGTGCACTGTCATGAAGTAGTTTGAAAAGACAGACAAGGCATAAAATGTTCAGTGTTTCTGAGACAGCTATTTAGCTCTCCAGTTTATCCTCTCTAGCATGAAAACACATCCTCTCTGTGTATGAAAAAGAACAGAATTTGTCAAAATCAAATGCAGACTTATCACATCTAGCATAGTAAGGAGTATGTTATCTGGGAAAATAAGATCTTGTTATTAATTGGCGGAAGGAGAAATAAGCATTTATGCATTTTTGCACTATGAAATCAAACAAAAAACAGATTTTATCATAACCTGGAAGTAGAACGAGTATAATGTGCGGGAATAACATACAAACTTTAGAAATCTGCATTTCCCAGTAAAGTAGAATGTGCTGTTATAACCATCAAGACACAGTCTTGACCTACCTATGTCAATCGTCTCCTTCTTTATTTGTGTAGCTTCCAGAGCTGCCGGGCTGGAGTTGGCAAAGTCCCCCTCATCTTCAATGATTTCTGTAAAAAAAAAAAAATTACAGAGTTCTTACCAACTAAACAGGTCTTGAGTAATGTCTTGAGGATCACTAACTTCAGAATGCCATTAGTGATAACTGTTGTTAAAGATTTCATCTCGTAATACATTAAAGCTGCCATTTCTCTGCAGTAGTGGGCTTAAGAGCAGTGTGTATGCACTTATATATTAAAATAAATCCAGAACACCACATCACAGCTGCATAATATAAGTTTATGGATTAAATGTGCAAACTCTTAAATTATTTAAACCTGGATCAGAATTTGTAGAATGGTTCGCTGATTGTGGTTGTAAGATATGTAGTAGCTGGTGAACCTCTATGCAGCAGAACAGGCAAGACCGTGACTTTCATAACGGGTGCTTCAATACATACTGAAATTATTGAAAAACTCCCAAGCGACTGATGCCAAGAGTCACTGAATTAGCCCCAAATGGGGCAAGGGTCCTGACATTGCATCAGGGTGCTGTACCTGGATGACTGATGACAAAGTACTAAATGCCTGTCCTGAGAGCATCCCCCCTGCTGTGGCTTGCAAGGGGTTTACATCACACAGCCGGGCCCCAGCTCCGGCTCCGGGCATGGTGACAGAGGTGTCCCTGGGCTCCCCTCCACCGGGAGGAAATCTCCACTCCTCTGCCATTGGCCCTCTGGTGTTTAAGGGAGAACTCCACCCCTCCGCCCTGGGACGGATGGGTGGACAGGCGGATGATGCAAGTGGTCTTTCCGATCCTCGTTTCCAGGTGAGGACACTGCTGTACAGAGATTAAATGGTGAAGGCCACACTGCGGATCGATCACAGCAGTTTCTGGCTCCCAGCCTGTTCTCAGTCCATTCAAGAATATTGCCCCTGAACATTGAGCAATAAAGCATAATCTAGAGTCATTTTATTAAAAATTACCCCCCAAATCAATACGGCCTTGTTTGCATTAGACGTTCTTTATGATGTGACCAACATCATGTGCCTTTGTTTTTTTTTCCCCCTTGGCGAGCCAAGAATGTGGGTAAGGAGCCTGGCTAATTTTCTAAGCCACTGTTCAGAGTTTTTTGGGGGAGTGCACGAGGAGAGCAAGACTGAGCCAAACAGAACAAACCATCGACAGTTTCTGACATGGATAAAACACAGTGGCTCTGTCTGCATTGTTTAGTGAAGCTATAGACAGTTGCCAGCAAATATGCTTAATCTCTACGTTGTGTTTGAAGCATTGCTCGCAAGGCCACCAGAGCAATGCTGTCGCAGTCTTTCCTTTTACCTGCTCAGACTGATACAAGCTCTATTCTCTTTTGGCACTCTTCACTATCACTATTTATTCTGTTTTCTGGCTCATGAGGCAATATTAGTAATTGTCTCCTAATCCTTACTCTCGTGTGTCTTGTGTAGTATAAAAGGGCAGAGGGGAATGTCAAAGCTAGGGAAATTTTTTCAGTGTGTGGCCTATGTTTACTCTCCAACAGCTTGCAAAGTTGCTGCTGACTCTGTCATGCAGATCTATGAGACTGGATACAGACAGCTCTGGATGCACAGTTAGGAGTTTGTGTCTGCAGCCCAAGTATGCCTTGGGCTAAACCAGTGAATAATCAAGAACTTTTGCTTTTGCACTTCTCTTAAACACTCTACTTCACACCAGCCCAAGGCATATGTATTAAAACATTATCTTTTGACTTTATGTCTGTACATTTTAAAATTCCAAGCACGCAGCAGTAAATGTTCAAAAGAAGCCAACATAAGTGCCTGAGTATGTACTGACTTAAGATCTTGACTTTAAACAACCATTTTTTAAAAAGCACTTGCTTAGGAATTTATCTTGGCAATGTCATGATTTACTCCACATTTGTCGTGAGAGGGGCATTAGTAAAGTATGCAGGGCACCAAAAATCCTAAAAAAATAATGACAAGAAAAGTAATTTGTTGGAAGCAAAATACTTGCTGTAGATATTTTTTAAGAACATCAGGCTACTGGCATTTCTTAGAATCTTGTTTTCATCTCCGCTGTTGTTTCCCCTAGCACTTCAGATTTAATCAAACACCTATACACAGTCTGTGGTCACACTGCAAAGTCTGACACATGTGGAACGTACATGTACATGGAGTTAAAACTGACTGACTGCTGCCTGTGCAAACTGAAGCAATTTGCTCTTCTGAATAGATTTCTGGAATTAACTGTCCTTAAAAGTGATCCCATGAAATAGAAAACATCAGTCAAAATGACTAAATAAGGTTTTATTTCCAGATTGATTTAATACAGGTATCTTTTATCATAAAAGAGAAAAATTTACAGTGACCCTAGCCTCTCCTAGGCTGCTTTTGCAAAAAACGAAATGGATTTTGTGATTGCTGTGATGAAACGGGTTTTGTGATTGCTGTGATGCTCTTGCACCCTCTGCTGGGCAGTCTGCTGAGAAAGCTACTCCGGGGCAATGTGAGAGAAATTTCAGTAAACCGTTAACAGTCTGTAGAAGAACGTGTAAGGATTTATTTACCTCTGTCTTTTCCTTCTCAGGTGGGCATTTGAGCAAATACATGTGGGCAGAGGAGAAAAACAATACCATAAAACATCAAATAACTAGGTATTTTCCTGAAACTGGTGCATTTGTCTTTTGACTAATACCATCTTAATTTTTTCCTTACTAGAATATGGCAAGACTGATGGGACTGTTTATAAAGATTGGCAGTGGCAGTGATATTACTGTGGTTAATAACTCAGATCCACATGTAAGATCGTGAGAAGCACATGCACTTCTGAGGGAGCTTGTGCACCTCTGCGCATTTACGCAGCTGTGGTTGCCAGAAAGCAGATGTCTGCCCAGGCTAGCTAGTATATATCCAGACAAGTATATGTATAACACTGACTGCAGAGTACATTAACTCCATGTACTAATTAGGAAGATACCCTGAAACAAGGTTAACAGAATTTCTAAATTCTTATTTATGTCAAATTATTTTGTTTTACACATTTTTTAAAGGCACATGGTTATCTATATATAAATTATAATTACATGCTTGTTGAGAAACAGTTTTCTACAAAAGTTCTGTTGAATATGGAGTAGTCCTTAAGAAGTCACATCCTAAAGGCTATCGATTGTCAGACATCTACTGATATCAAAGAACCAATGTAATATGGTATCCCTGCCTGACTGCCTTTTTCACTATTTATCAGCAAGTAAATTTATGAATACAGAGGTACATAAAATCTCTTTACTTACCAGTTTCGCACTTTAAATTTATTTGAACTGTCTAGGAAAAGCATTTACCACAATTAGAGAATAAACGGTCTCCATGATATTGTAACGTAAAAAGCGTGCATCTTTTCTCTGCTTTATGTATGTTACCATTAATAACATTAAAGTCTAGGTATTTTTTACCACCTGTGATAAAATTATTTGAGTCTGTATTGTTCACTTAGGAATGAGGGAAAGAATTTTGGAAACAGAAACTGCATCTCTTCACGATGGAGCGCTGTGGTTTTGCCTTTTTTCCCCACAGAAGTTTGAACAGTAGTCTTCAGAGTGGATAGGCTGAGCGAGAGACACTTCTGAAACACTTGCTATTTTAATCTTTCCCCACAAAATCAGATTGCACTTACAATTACCAGGAACAAAGAAAACATGCAGTTAAAATACATACATTTGACAAGGTAAAGGTAAGCTATAGATGTCTAACATCTACACTTATCCTAAAGGAATGTTGAAGTGTCAAAAATGAGTACTCAGAACTTTACTAGAAGTATTTAGTTAACTTTGTCTTAAATAACTCGTTTGGAAGATTGCAATCCAAAAAGTTGCAATATTACATAGCTGCAGGCAGTTGAAAACTATGTCAGATGACAGTTTAGTGGCACTGCTGAATCTATGTATTATTACAATGTCTTACTACTTACTGGTCATGTATATGTAGTAATTTTACTTGTTGATGGGGAGAAATGGGATTTGATGCATTTTACAAGTAGTTTTAATTGGATCCCACAAAGTACTATTTATGATTTCTTATGTATTGTATCTCTCAAAATGAGGTCCCTATAGGCAATGCACTTTTAATGACAATCTATTTTTCCCTAATGAATGCCTCAAGTGCCTATGGTGATCTGGTAAAAAGCCAATTATGTATTTCTTTGTTAGGAAATTTAAATTAATAAATATAATTGCTCTTGAATGATAAAACAAGAATACTACTGTCCAGTATACCTCAAATTACCTCTCATGATCGACCACGGCTTTACTTACTTGTCATAGCTGTTTCTTTCATTATATGCAGAGCTGCCAGATTCTCTGGAGTAGTGTTTACAGTAACATCATCTGTCAGAAGAGTTTTAATTTGACATTAAAATCTTTCAAGTTCATGTTAGACCATTTTAAAGTCTGTAAGACTACTCCTTAACGCCTAATTTAGACTGTATTCTGCCTCATGCTACTGAAAGAGATCATGAGGTCCTCTTTTGTGGACAAAAAAAGAGGTGGGTTTTGTGGTCTTTTGTCAAGACCATTAGCCTTCAAGACTTTCATGTGGCTCTAGCTAATGTTAAATTCCCACTTCCCCTGAAAGTTACGCTTTCAGGTGTAAACCATGTTTCTTTCTAAAGAGTGTATGACCTTCATATTCAGTGCTAGTAGTGATACTCTTAAATGAAGTTTTCATCCCCTGACATGAGCATTTACACATTTAATTGTATTAAATACTGATCACATTATATTGTGAAAAAGAGAATGCCATATTAGATTATACACAGGAGATTGAACAATTCTAATCCTTGGGAAGACATAGTTTAAGTAGAAGTAAATGCAGTAATACGTTGCACTCAGCTTGCTTAGACCAATAGTTTCTTCTTCTTTACATCTTGGGTCATGAATCTTTCTTTGGAAGGATTACTTACTAGACTGTTCTTATCAAATTTAGCAGAGCACTCTAAATGTGCACGTATGCCTGTATTTATTGAAAATATGGTTACCACTATGACGTTATCTCCTGCTTAAAAGTTTTTCAGGCCTCTGCATTTTCTAACCGTCATTACAATGTGGGCTTATTTTAGAAATCCATCTTAACTTACTAAATTTAGGAATTTATATAAACCAGACGACTTTTCAGTTTACCTGAGTCAGAAACTTTCTTTATATCTGCAACCCGTAGGTCTTCTGACATATTACTAACAGAGTCCTCTTCACCTGTGTCCCCAGGCATTTCTGCATAAATAATGCTATGTTAATTAGGGCACTGCATTTGTGTACTACATAAGAACAGCTGTGCTGTGTCAAATCAAAAGATCCGTCCAACCTAGGATGCTTTTTATGCCAGCAGGCAGTAGTAGATGCATTAGCAAAGAGCCTAGAAACAGCAACTGAAGAGTGAATCTTCCCCCAAAATGCCCTTGTAGTTTTCAGCCAGAGACTGTCTTTGTGTTATATTTTTCTTGACTTCTTCCTTTACTTTACTAACTTCTAGTCTTATATTTGGCCACTGTAGTATCATTCCCTATGTTGGATAAAGAGTTTTATGTTTAATTCTGTTCTTAAACAACAGGCCTGTTTCTGGTTGTACATACCAATAAAAAATGTTTTAACTCCTGGGTAGTGTAGGTTCATCAGTCTATTCTAATTCTGCATTAATCCATCCATTACCAAGTTATTCATCAATAACCACAGAAAAATAAAGGCAAGCTCTGCCAGCATTCTTGGTGCTATTCCTTTTGCTATTTTCACAATAGTTGTCTCACTAATTTGGGAGTCTTGCTCCAAAGGCCAATAAAACTGGGCCACTGGGGACCATAAGAGAAAGACAGTTTAATTGTTAAGATTTTAACCAATATCTGTAACTACAGACTTCTTTTGCTCAATGTCTTCCTTTTTCCAGTAACACAGTCTGACCATGTCTCTCATCCATTTTGTTATCTAAGCTGGAAACAGTCTCTTCTGCCATGACTTTGACTGGAATGGTCTCTCTGTATCATTTTATCTTATCCTATGTTTTCATCTTTTTCGTCTTTTTGATTCTCAATTCTATTAAAAAAAGAACCAACCTATCTGAAAGATTACTTTATAATGTTAAGTGAACAACTGGACAAAATGGTATATTCAGTGTTCTCCCCCACCCCCAGCAAATTGGTTGATCTAGCTGATTGCTTTTTTTTTTTTGGTTCTTTTAAGGTCTCTCTAGTGCTGGAAAACTAAAAATTTTAAATGATATATGGGTAGCTGAAGTACTTACCTATGGAGTCCTTTTCTGATTTTGCTTCTGTCCATTCTGGAGGCCTCTCACTTTCATCATTATCTGATTTACTTGTTTGTTCCATGGTGGTGTGCCCCAGAATAGCATCCAGTTCATTAAAAAATTTCATACTTTTACTTGTACCCCCTGAGTCTTGGGCACTTTTTACACTCTTGTATTCATGTTTCAGATTTTTGTATTTTGTCCTGCACTGCTTCCAGTCCCTGTCAATTCCAAACTTTTGAAGTCTAGCAGCAACCTGTTCAAATATTCTTTTATTTCTCACTGTCCCCTCCAGTTGTTGCTGGATATTTTTGTCTGACCATATGCGTATCAAAGCTCTGACTTCATGAACAGTCCAGTGTTTTCCTCCTTCATTTGCTACTGTAGGAATAAAAGCCGGAGTTTTGGAAGCCTCTATTGCTGACGTTGGATTACCTGCATCGTGTGGGGTAGGGGAGAGACACAGATAGGGGTTACCTGTATGGGGTGGTTGGGGTGGGGAAAGGACAGAGAGAATGTGAATGAAGTATGCTGTTTCCTCATGACTTGTCTCTCCAGAGAAAGATGGAGCAGAAATGACATTAAAATCAAGCTCTTGGTTATTAATTTGTCAGCATTTTTGTTAATTCTGACATAATTTTTGCCTTCTCTTGAAAACGAATATGAAGATAGCGCATGTACATTTAATGAATCTAAGAGAAACATTTCTTTCTTCTGTGCCCTAATACACTGAACTTTTACTTGTAATACCTTTGAGAATAACTGATGAGCTGTTTTGTCTTTCAGACCTTAGAGAGGAGAAGAGTGCTGTTTGGAAGATATAAAATGCTGTGTTAGCACAATAATAAATTGGGTGCTGAGTCACTGACACTAGCATAAAGTCTTAACTTTCTGCATTCATGCCATACTTTTGGTTTTACACACATGGAGAGCTTTAAACTGGGTAAGGATCGAAAGAATCTGATACTTAACTCTCAACAAAGCCCTCCTTTTGTGGGGAGCTGAGGAATGGAGACTTTTGCCTTAAGTCACACAAGAATATTTCTGTGATAACGAACCCAGTTCTCATGGTACAGAACCTCCCCCCTTCTCAGTGGAGGTTGATATAAACATTAATATTTGAATAATGAAAAATATTTGGGTTTTTTTAGTAAAAAAGTCTGAGTTATCTTACTCTGCAGAACCAATTTTTTTTATTTTCTCCAGTCTTCAACTTTTTTTTTAATATTAGGAGGTAAAGGATGCCATGCAATTACTTAAAACACTGAAATATGATCTCTTGCAGTTTTTTAATGTTTCCTTGTTTCTAATTATGAGTTTCCTTTAAAACTTCATTTTGATTATCAAATTAGTTTGGAAAGAGATTTTCTAAGTTTTTGCAAAAACAACTATTTAAACCCACCCCACACAATTCTAGTGCTTTATCAAAGAGAGCAAATATGAAAGTGCACAATGACTGACACAGTTTTTTGCAGTCATACTGAAGTGATAAATGCCTTTGCAAGTGTCTTATTCTAAAAGGGCAAGCCAGGTTACAGGGGTTGGATACCTTATAGTCACTGAGCTTTGTGTGATGGCAAAAATATCTGACCTTTGCTTGCACATACAGCTTCAGTGGAACATACTTGTGTATAATAACCTGTCTGGGGACAAACTTGTCCTAGATAGAGGCATTCTTTGCTAGTCTTTGTAATTCATTCTAGTTGTGAAAAAGCTGTACTAACAGATACCAATTTTTTCCCTGTTAGTCCTGTGTTAATCGGACCTCTGCAGCATCCAGCTCACTGACACGTTGTTGAGGAGGGTAATTTTCAGGTGATATACCAATTATGCTTTCTTCATTTCTTCCTGAGGGAGTGAAAGAAAATGCTTGTTTACAGGTGAATGCAAGCGTAGGAGTTGCCACGGTTGACAACTGCCAACATCAGATAGGCTTGATGTAGTCTCTGCTCAGTGTTACCAGGAGTGTTTCAACTATCTGTATTTCCAGGATGGTTCATTCTTCCCTACCAGATTGTGCCACGGAGACCAGAGAGAAAAGGCACAGGGGAAGAACAGAGGAAGAAGAATGCGGAAGGTGCTCCCTGCACTTCCCAGTCAAAGCCATAGTCTGTGGGGCAATCTGGGAGGGATAAGGTTTCTTTAGTTCTTGTGTGGACCAGTATTTCTCACTAGTAAGTTCATTTGCAACTGAGCTCACTTTCGGTTGTGGATATTAGTTCAAATCAGTTCTAGTGACTGTGCGTTGCTCATTCATTTTGCTGTATGCAGAGTGGAAAATGGTGGCTTTGTTTGTTCCTCATTCCCTTTAAAAAACATTGTGATTCAAAATATTTTACCCACAAGCACTGCTTTGAAACAAAGTTGTTTTGGTCACTGAAAATTTTCCTTATGTCTCAAATGTATTTTAGATCTAATTCGTTTAAAAAAAAATTAAGACAGGATATACATTACTTTTTGATCTGAAAGATGTGTTTATGCCGTATTTGATTTTTTCCTAAGTTTCCTCGAAATGAGAAATCTGCTGAAATTAAACCAAAATTTTAGGCAATATAGATACAAAGGGCTCAACATTTTTCTTTCAGTGATGTCTGAAATAGTGCCTGAAATCTAAAGACTAAGAGAGGCACTAGGAAAGACATTTTAGTATCAGTACATACTTGAGAGCCCATACAATTGAATTTATTTTGCTGGCTTTGTAGAAAGCAGCTTTCTCAGAATTGAAGATTTTTTAACAGGTCAAATGAATCTGCTTGGCAGTGTGTTGCAAGAGCACTGAGTAACACAGGCATATTCCTGTAAAATTTGATTCAGATACTTACTGCAAGAAAAGTTTTGTTTATATACGCGTGCATATAATTCTTGCGTGAGATTCTTGTCTCTTCCTTGATCTCTTGTTATGCCGGGAAAGAGGGGTGTAGCGTGTAACGTAAAAGCTGTAGATTTAGCTGGGGCCTTGTTTTCTCCCTGAATATGGCACCCTGGAGATTCTGTAGTGAAAGCTGTTGTAACTGGACTGGGGTGTATGCTAGGGCATAGAGGGTATGTAAAAAATGGAAAGAGCACATAGGAAATTCAGGACTGCTGTTCATCCAGGCAAGGAATCAGCTCACCGGTTGCCTATTTCTGCCTAAAATGTGTTCAGGTTTCTCCCTTTCCTTTAGCAGCCCCTTGAAAGGGCTCACTCCTAGGATTTTCTCCTTCTTTCTGGCTTGCCAGATTTGTGCCTTTGCTCTGTAATGACTTTCCTGAGCAAAACTACTATAGCAGAATGGTTTCCAGATGAGTTGTTGTATGGTTGGTTGGACTAAAGCATTTCTGACTACCCCTTGCTTGGGGAGAGGATACAGCTGCTTTGAAGACCACTGCAAATCTGGATTGCTCAGTGGGACAGGTCTGATCTCTGCCTATCTCTCCTGGCTCAGGCCATCACTCATGGCTGCTTTAAGCAGAAATTAAATGAGTTGAAGAAAATCCACAAGTTGACGTGGGTATAACACGCTACCATTCAGCATACTTTTCACTAGCATTTAACAAAATTAATGTGGTTAATGTGGTTAATGTGATTAAGCTATAGCATAGGATGTGTTTTGAATGTGAATGGTGGTCATGCAGGAGTTACATCATATGCAGTGGTGAGCATCTAGCGATGCATGAGACTGCTGAGTGCTAAAACTGGGAAGGAGATGGTGCAAAAGTGTGGCTATTTTAAAGCTGTGTTCATCAGAAACAGAATGACAGCATATTCAAGCTATCAGAAAGTGCTCTGACAGCCATGCTGCTTTTTAGTTTTTGATCTCTCTGCGCCATCATACTATACCTAGTTGAACTGGTCTGACATGTGACATAAAAAGTAGTGGATCTCCTGGAGCATCCTCATCATCTTCTAAAGAAACTGATTTTTCACCTAGGAAGGAAAAAGTTTTTAGATGAAAAATAGGTATGGACTAAATTAGCTTAAATTAATTTAAGTGAAAATGTCCATACACAATGAGAAGATTATTGACTTTGTAATCTCCACACTTAATTTGTATTTAAATTAAATTTAAAATTCATTTGGCCTGTCCCCATAAGGGGACACAAGTTACAGGAGGCAAATCAAATTATTTTCTATCTTGCATATGAAGGCTGTTTGAAATGTATTTTTAAATTCTTGTAGAAACCAACTTGATTCTAGTGACTTGTATGCTTTTCTGACTCTCAGTATTTGGGGTGGACAGCACATTAAAAGTATAGTTTGAAAGTAGATAATAAAAATAAGAGACATACAAATAAAAGTGGATTTTGCACATGGATTCAGATAACCACAAATCCATTTATATAATAAAAAAAGAAATTCCAAGAAGAGTATTTAGAGAAGAGTATGAAGAAAACAAGAGTGTTCTGCAAAGAGTTCTGGAAATCTATGGAATTCATTAATGGCACAGGGAAAGTGGAAAAATACCGTGACTAGAGAATAGACATATTTGTAGCCGGCAGGATTCAGTCTAGCTTTTTACAGTACAGCATTCCTACATTTGTTTAAAAAGCAATATTACAGCAATTGCTATGTAAGTTTGGAAAGCGGCATATGTAAATCAGGTTCTGAATCAGCCTAATTTTCACAGAGGACAGACTTTTAAGTTGTTCTGTGGTAATATGCTATACTCAATGTACCATGTTGACAGGAGGTTTGAAATGTTGATTCACTGTACCGGGAGTGAGCTACTGTCAGCTCCAGCCAGGCAGGTCACACGATCAAAGCTACCTGTTCAAAGGTACTGCGATAGTTCGTCGCAAGGAACAGTAACGAGGTGCGGTTAGGATGCAACCTGGTATCCCTGACGTAGGTGAAACTGAAAACTGCGTTTGGATTAATTTGAAAACATTATCCTAAATCCTCCTGACTTTCAGCAAAGGCTCTGAATGACTCATAGATGCAGTGGCCTGATCTCTCGCTGCTCCCAGCTGTCCGCCTGGTTTCTCTGGCAGGAGCCGCTACCCCTGCGGCCGGGCTGGCGGAGGGAAAGGTGTGCTCATGCCTCCACCTCTAGCACCAGGGCTGGTGTTCTACCTGCTTAAGAGCTGCAAAGCAAACTACGGAAAGGGGAAATAAATTCTCCCTGGGAAGGCTGCTGAGTGTGTCATGGGTACTAGATGAGCAAGTTTAATTACATTGTAATATTAAAAAGAAACAATTTACTATTTTAAGTAAATAAGAACAGTTAACACAAAAAGATGTTAGAATATTTGATGGGGAAAAAAAGGCATCTGATGAGCAAAAAAGTTACTCAATAAGAGTATTGCACACTTATTAAAAAAAAAAAAGTATATAAAATACTTGTCAATGACATGTTTTTTGTTGAAGTCCAGACATGGAAAACTATGTATGAGGGGCATTTTCATGTCGGCATTTCTAAAGGATCTTTTTGTATTTCTAGTAGGTGTCTGAGTTTTGTACTTATGATAATATTGTTATTGCTGATGGATTTCTGCTCAGACTTGATAATTTTTCTGCATTTCCTGTGGTAAAGTGAAAGGCAAGGGAAGTGGCCAGTGCGTTAATATTTAAACATAAAGCGAGAAATATAAAAAAGCGTAAGTAACTTAACATGAATTACTAGGTGAGCTTTACTTTTGTAAATCATGTACTCGATTTATTAATACTTGATTTAACTTGAAACAATCAAAACTGGTTAAGAAAATGGGAAGGTCATTCATTTGAACTCTAATGGATGGGACCATTTTTCATAGCGCACCATCACTCTACTCGGATTTTCTTGGTTGTTGATTACTGGGGTAATACAAAACCTAAATTTTAAGAGGAGTGAACATGTTGAGTTGTATCTTTTTTAATGATTACTTATGCTACAACTCTATGTTTGCCTCTGAAAACATGTTTTTTGGGAGGACAACATGAACATCTCTGGCTTGCATTGCTGTACGTGCTTACGCAAAAAGTGTTGTCTTTCCATGAACGAGCTGGGAATTGGTGTGTGTGTTGCTACCAAGTTTGTCCTGAGACACCTCTCTCTTAGATTTGATTGTGATTTTCAGTATTAATTTCTTCAATTACACTCTCAAAAGAAAACTGATTTTACAAGTAATGAAGAAAAAACTCAGGGAAACATTATAGAAATACCATTCAGTCCCATAAAAGTAGTCTCTTCTTTCCTTCCTTCCCCTTCCTCCCCCCAGCAATCTCCCAGTAGTTGAGTTAATCAAGTAAACACAAGTCGTGCTTTGTAGCTTTACGTTAAGGATGGATATGAATATTTAGACTAATAAATTTAGAGGCTAAGCAGAATGGTAAAAATACAGTAATTTCTTTGGGAGCATGCCCTGTCCCTTTTTAAACAAAACAACTTAGTATAGCTACTAGGTTCTTAAAAGAAAGTAAGGCATGCACAGTGGACAGTATTATTTGGCACAGGTTTGAGTTTGTTGATAGCATTTTGTTCTTGCTACCCAAGTCACAAGCCTAGACATCCTTGGTTCCTCCAGCTCTGTCAAAATGAGGCTTCTCAGCCTCTTTTTAAAGAGGGGAGGGACCATTCCCCCCGCCTCCTGTAGGACTCTGGGGTTGAAAGGGAGAAGCCCCGGAGGTACTTTGGTCTGTTTGCCTCAGGGAGGATGATACCCACATTAGAGCAGCCCCTTCCTCCGGCAGGCCACGGGGGACCAGCCAGGCTCACCGCTGGGGCAGGGGCAGCGGGCTGCCTTCGCCTGGGCCGGGAATCGCATTTCCTTCTGTGGGAGCAACAGCGTCAGATCTGCCCCCACAAAAGAACTTGTGAGCATCAGCTGCAGAGCCACAGATGCCATTTGAGCCTTACAAGTGCCCTTCAAAGTACTGAGCTGGGCAGCCTCCCCTGAGCAGACATTGCAACTCCGGCTGCAGTCGGAAACGGACTGGGTCTCTATCCAGTACGGCGTTACTTGCTTGACTTGTATTCTTAAATGAAGAAAGCTGATGTTCTCACAGTGTTCTCTCTGCCCCTTGTTATGGATGTATGCATTCTGCATAGCTGCAGGACACATTTCTATCTTAGTATGTTTTCTTTGTGGCTGAATTATGGTGGTTGTGGGAATCTTTGCATTTAAATTCTTACCATTAGTGTTGCCTTATTACAGTTAGTTGCATTTAATTTCTGTTTATCCATAAAACTTGTTTGGTTTGTTTCTTTAAGGGAGTAATAGAAATGCTTGTGCATTTAAGAGATATATTTAATTATATCACCTTTAAAACCAGACTGTCCTAACTCTTCAAAATGAGGTGTGTCTTACCCAGGGGTAGTATTTTTTTTTTTTACATTCTAGTTTGGGATTCACAACTGAAATTAATCTTTTCTGATTTAAACTTGCTAGAGGTCTAAGGCAGATGAGAATTAGGATTAACAGTTGGTGCAAACTACATCAAAACAAAGAGGGTAATCTAAGGGCAGATCCTCAGATGAAGGACACTATCTTAGTTTATGTGGTCCTCAGAAGCGTAACTGCTTCTATTAGCCTCAGTTCTGCAAGTTTAAAAATAAAAATGGATTGCAATATACAATGCAGAGAGCACATGTTAAAGTATTATAAAATTGCCATTTTAATTTAACGTGACTTTGACAGATTACAGGTTTTCTGCTAGTGGTGACAAATTAAGGTCAAGCTTTTCGTTAAGGTAAACAATGACAAGAAAAATGACAATTTCTTTTCCTCAGATCTGTGAAACAGCCTTGTAGGGGGAGACGTGGAAGGGTACAAGGGCAAGCTAGATGTCCAGCTCTTTTCTGTGCCTTTGGCAATTTCCCCTGATACTAATGTTGATTTTTTTGTTTTCTTTAAGATTCACAATCTTAATTAATGTAGATTGCCACATACTGTGGGAACAAATGGCTAAGCTTTGCATTTCTCTTTTTAGCCGTCTTATTTTGGTACTTATAACTATTATTGGGGCTTATGCTTCAGTGACATTTAGGATGTGACAAGGAGATTTGAGTGATGTCAAATAGCAGATTGACCCTAATGAAATGTTAAGCACAGCTTAAATGCATATGTAGAGAGGGCTGAATAAAACAAGAGATGCAAATAATTTGGTAAAAACCCCTTCAGAATAAAAGCGGTTGTATTCCTTTGGTTTGCGTCAAAATAGTCTGATAAACATGATGATTTTTACTTTCCTCACTACATTACAATTTTTAATGAGAAGTTATTAAACATCCCTCTGTTTCTCAAATATTTAAGTTGAATGCTTACAAAATAATTTAATTTACCTTTAGTCGTCATACCTACATTTTCAGTTACAGAAAAATAAGAATAAAAATCCTAAATTTCACTTGTATCACAAATAACAAAATTTTAAAAATCATGACAGTTTCAACCTTTACTTTTATCTTTCTTTAGTTTACATCTGAATTGGAGCTCTACAAAACCTGCTTCCAAAGTACTGCAAACGAATGTCAAAGGGAAAGAAAACAGCTTTTCTTAATTTAACGTTTCAACCCGGTGCAGGAGCCTTGACACCAGTGAGCACTCACCAAGGCTGCAATACAAGCAGTTAGCATAATTTTGCTAGAATTACACTGTATTTACCGACTTCGACACTGGTGGGTGCTAACATTTTATTCCCCTGCGCGAGGAGCGCATCAAGTCAGTTCTAGCAGCGCTGTTGGGGCTGTGCAGCCTCCGCTTCGGCTCGAGCAAACTCAGCCTTCGGTTTTGTTCCCTTTGGTTTTTAAGCAAAGAGAGAGAAATAGAAGCAAAAACAGTTTTTTACCTTGCGTGCTCTCTGTTGTGGGGCTTGTGTTCAGCTGCTTCTCAGTCGCAGAACACCTGCCGTTTTCTTCTGCTGCTAATTGTGTGACAGGTTCATATCGCAATATGGCATCCAGATCATGGAAAAACTTCATGGTTTTAGTGACATCCCCAGAGTTGTGGGCATATTTAACCGTTCTGTATTCGTACTTCAGATTTTTGTACTTTGCACGGCACTGTTTCCAATCTCTGCAAACTCCTAACTCCTGCAACCGTTTAGCAATGTAGATAAATATTCCTTTATTCCTCAGGGTGCCGTGGAGTTGCTTTCTGATATTTTTTTCTGACCAGACGCTTAACAAGGCTTTAACCTCCTCCTCAGTCCAATGCTTCCCTGCTCCACTCTCCATGTTGAAAGTGACCTGGAAATGATTCACTATTTCTAGCCAAGATTTTGTTTCCTAGGAAACCAGACGGCTGGTTGTCAGTAAGCTCCGCCGAGATGAAAGGATCTAGTCTTACTGGCTCAAGCTGCCTGAGGGGAGTAACTTGAGAAACTGCCAAATAAGCAGGCTCGGTGTTAGAGGCAGGCGAATAAAGCCGCTCGGGCGGGAGCCGTGCTGGGGGGCGGTGGGCTCG